>NW_007744127.1:7081-15896 GCF_000696425.1 Galeopterus variegatus
TGCGCAGCAATAATTGAGAAGAAGAATTCATCTGTCTCTGCTAATATCCACTGCTCCCTCACGATTGAATTAAACAAGTGGAGTGATTAAGTAATTCAGTGACAGCATTTATTAAGTAGACCCCTCAAAGATGCCCAGGGTTAGGGCAATCAGTGGGTTTGAAATGAACGACCCTTTCTTATCTTAACATAGACAATGCCTCATGAAATTGAATACCATTTTTAATTTTCTCCTCATCTTTTTATTCTTCAATCAAAAGAGTAGATTTCTTTAGTGTATACTTAGAATGTCCAATCTCTGGGTTTTTACTTGGTTATTTATAACGCTCTATCCTACATTTTCTCTAAATTCTCCAGTTATGATAGGCAGATAGATAGGTAGAGTTAGGTGTGATATATAAATGTATATGTATATATGTATATATAGAAAGATAGATATATAAAAGTGACTAATGATCAGAAAACTATACACGACAACAAGGTCACTATTCCCATGGATTTCTTACAATGGCTGGAGAAGATAGTCTCTGTAAGCAGAGGCTTAAATTTTACCTACTTATGCCATCACAAAGAAATCCATCAGGAATAGTTCATATCAAGGTTACCTTGTCTTTTACATTAAAAGGAAAAATACTAAAATTTAAGCAAAACTGTAAAATTTGCATAAATATTTGTCAGCAAAATTCTGATATTCAGAAGCATGGAAATGCTAAAGAGATAGGTTGTTGAGGAGGTTTCATTCCCTACAAATGGAATCATGTCAGCACTGTCAGCCTGGTCTTACTCAACGACTCAAATAGTATTTTCCTCCCTTGCTGAGTATTAAATTTACCAGGAGGCTGGCCAGTTAGCTCAGTTGATTAGAGTGAGGCCTTATAACACCAAGGTCAAGGGTTCAATTCCTGGTACAGGCCAGTCACCAAAAAAATAAAAAATAAATTTACCAATACCATTTTCCAATACTATTTAATAAAGTTTAATGATAAACTTACAATCATGTACAATGTGCAAGCCAAAGAATAATGACACATAGTCCTTGTCCTTAAAGAGTTGATTTCTTAAGAGACAAAATGATTGCACAAGAGGTCCTATGTCTACATCTTGACATCCAGGTAGTGTATTTGGGACAAGATTTTTCTGATCAACTACAACCAAATAGCCACTTGAAACACCACGTAATTTATGACAGGGCATAAATATATAAATGCATGAATAATATGACTTCATAGTTTTCAAAATATTTTATAATCTTGAACATGCTTTCACATGTGTGTTACAAATGTATATAGTGGAAAGAGTGAACTTTATAGGAAACAGAGAATCAGAAAAGTAATTAACAGAGTTGGTTGTGGAGTCAAATTTTCTAACTTCTATATTTTTCTGTTTCTGTTTCACCATAGACCTTCTCATTTGAGAATGACTAGGGTAAAAAGTGATTAAAGTGATTCCAAATTTCTCAAGGGCAACAGAATGTATTATCAAAAGAATTGTTTATATTTTAAGAAGACAGGACAGATTCTCCTTGGTTTCGTAGCAGTACTATTTTTGGGTAAACACACACAAGTGCATGCCCTTGAAGAGTTAAAAATGCGTTATTACATTTATTCGCTTACCTTGGCATCAGTTGCAACATGACTTAAAGGCAGTGACATGAGGCAGAAAGAAATCGATAACCAGAACTAGTTAGCTATGCCATGGCTCTGGTTTGAAAGGGCAATCATTTCATTTTTCTTTGGTATTTCATGGACTTTGTCAACCTAAATTTAAAAAAAGAAGAGATCAAAGTGGATCTGAAAGTTTAATATATATTTGAAAATTATTTGTTAAACTAGCTAGCAGCCTTCAGTGTCTCCTGTTTTTAGTCTACTATGTACATTCCATAAGAACTAATTTGTGTTATTTAGGTAGAGCTGTTGGATTTAACTGCTTGGCCTTGATTAGATTAGATCCGGCCTTATCAGTTGGGTCATTTTGTTTAACTCCATATACTTATGTTTTATAACATTATAATAAAAGGATGAACTCTAACCATCGGTGGCTGTTCACAATCATTTATCCTTCATGTGTCTGAAAGAAACAGAAATAAATGAAAGAAGACACTTTCTCATTCATGATTCTTTTTAAAACCGTTCTCTTATCTTCACCCCTCCCATCCTGATAGCACATGCATGGCTTGTTCTCAGCCTGCTCCGAGACAAGCTAGGGCAGGCACTGTAATATGATTCAAATTGCAATCTCATGTCTTGCATCCCCCGAACACCTCATCTCCCATGCAACCTGGAACCTTCATTCCAGTCCCCAATTAGACTAATATCCCTGCCCCGCTCTGATTGGGGGTGATGGATCGGCTGGGAGGGTGGGGGCGACAGGCGATCTTCTCAGCTTCCCTGCATTCCCATAGGCATGCAGCATTTGACAGATTGGGCAGAACTGCCACGAAAGAGTCTGACACAGATGGTGTAATTAGAAAATGCGAAGTGCGAGTGTGAAATTTATCTTTGATCAGCACCTCCTTGCCAGATTGTCATCTATGTTAATATGATGATGGCTTCTTGGAGATGGATAGAAGGAAACAGCAGCCTGGAAGAGGAAACGGAGACTGTTCACTCCATAGAGAAGATATTCTATTTACTTCTGAAATCCAATCAATTTCAACAGGCCAAAATGAAATTGTACTTATTTAATTCATGTGAAAAACAAGCCTAACCTGATTCACATACTTTATTAAGACTATAATCAATATGGTAAAATCTGAGCTTTAGTTGAAAGGGGAGACATGTTAAATTTTTATGGAGTAATAAATAAAAAAACACAATCTATAACTGTAGGAGCTGGTGAAGACAATGTGCATCTCTCTTTATCAAGGCTCTATGAAAAATGCATAGAAGAAAATCACTACAGTCCCTAGTGTTTAAACTTCAGGCATTGCCAGTTAAGTTTTATTTTCCATTTTTCCTCCACTCTTTTTGCTTCAAAATAATACCTTTGATTTTTATTCATTCCCAAGTATTCCAGCATTATTTTCCTTGATATTTTGGATTTTGTGTTTATTTTTCTATATTTAGAAATTTTTAGAAAATTAATAAAACACATTTCTAGTCAGGGCTTGAAGTTGTTTCCTTTTCATATTGTCTTCTTGAAAAATCAGGACATTTACTGTAAAAAGACCTAACTGTAGCCCTAAACCTTTTCTTCTTAAGTTTTTTTTATATCCAATAACAGTAGTCTTTTCTCTGGATGACTCAGAAGGTTCAGGTTTACAAGCAACTATGATAGACTACATTTTGCTATAATCTGCTCAAATGTTCACATTGATGGTGCTAATTTTCAGGAAGGTAAATTAGCATAATTAATGACCAGCCAAATTTGGGGGTAATACAGTATGTAATTAACATTAGAGAGTTCTGTTGTACCACCTGCCCCCACATTTCATTGTTGCAGGGATCGAACTGTACAGGAGGAAATTTTCCCCTTTGCTGCACTGAGCAGAAAGCAGCTTTCTTCATCAGAATAAGCCATTAGCTGTAATGGCATGTAGGTGTAATGGAATGTGCTCGAAACATCTGTGCTGAGAGCAGGGGAGAAATTGCTGCATGCAGTCGTAGGCCTTTGGGGAGCTTGATTAAGGGTTGCTTCAGAGAACTTGAGATCTGGCTTGGGATGCAAAAACAAAAAAAAAAAAAGGAGAAAAAGAGAAGAAAGGAAAAGAATGCTAATAGATTTACGGATGTACTTCAGGGAGAACAAAGGATTTTTAATTTTTTTCTTCCTTTATTGCTCTTATATTGCATCTGTTCTCTGTTGGGCATTCACTTATTGAAGTGATCTGGAAAAAAATATAGCTCTAACTGCAGTTTAGTGGGAAAGATCACAGCTATAGAATTAAAATAGCTTGATTTTTTCCCCTTTGGTTAGCTAATGGCAAGTTCCTCACCTGTAAAGAAAAATATTAAATATTTTCTATCTTAAGGGTTATCTTAAAATTCATTTCAGAAAATATTACAAATATCCAGATTTGGGGTTAGAAATAGTTTCTTGTTCTCCATCAGTCTGCACACAGCAGTTCTTGCAATGCGACAACTAACTGACTAATTCATTTTTAATTGCTTAACTCAGAATTTCCAAGAGTACTTTGAGCTGCTTTTTAAATTCACTTTTTTCACAAAATTTGCATAAACATATCTATTATAGGCAACAAAATTTTAACTTCTGAGGACAATGAAAATTTTCTTCTACTCATTTATGCCTTTTGTTTTGTTTTGTTTTAAGCAAATACTTACTGAGCACTTGTTACGTGCAAAACAGTTTCTGCTGGGTATCTGGTCACCATGGCTGGGAATGCCGTAAATTACATTTGGTAACAAGCATGGCCAATTGTATCACATCAGCGATCTCCTTATTCTCTGCTGACTGTTGAAGCCAAATCAATCATTCAGTGACACACATTGATTGCTAAAACAACTCATTTGAATGCATCAATTATGATAAGCTTTGGCCATTTTAGAAGTGTTAAAGAAAAAGAAAAACTGGCTTTTCACTACAGCCTCACAGTAAAGATAAGCTAAAGGAGAGTTATATTTAGATAATAGGTGAGGGAAGGGTTAAACATTTGTGAAACTAATGCAAGGGAAAGGAAATTAGCATTCTGCATGGGACAGATGTGAATGTATTGCCTAGAACATTGGAAACAAACCTGAAAATATTGGGTGATTTTATGATTAGGTAAATCTTACACTTTCTAATTATAAATGACAATGAAGCACTCTATTCGCTGGAATCTATCTTCCTTATGAAATAAGAAGCTTGCTGAGCTGGTGCCAAAAATTCCTTGCACTGAAGTTTAAAATATGTGGGGAGGCAAGAATGTAATAAAAATTCAAAAGCTAATAATATTATGGCGACTGGCATTGTTTACAATGTAGAGCACCTGCTGTTTGGAAAAAAAAAAAAAAAAGGAGAAAAAGTGAAATCATCAAACTGTTCCTAAACGGAAAATCTGGGCTCCCTGCCAATTACACAATGTGTTTCAGGTGCACTGTAAATAGGAACAATAAAGGTGCAGAGGAAAGAATATGAAATGTTAAATCTCAAATACGTGAGAATATTAATACGATGTTTCTTGAAAGAAAATCTTGGGGCTCTTCCAGTGCTCTCCTCTGCAAGGAAGGGTTTAAAATTTTTACACAGCATATGTAAACTTCTGAAACTTTTAATTGCCTATATCTTAAAAAGGATATATATGAATGCAATACTGTTTGCTTCAACTGCATTGCCCTCAGTTGTTTCAGACAGACAAGTCCACCTAGACCTGCAAACGTGAATCACATTTCTTCCAACCTCTCTTTATTACATGTGTGCATGTGAGTGTGTGCACGCATGCACGTGTGTGTGTACTTTGGTGGATGACAGTTTGGAGAATTAAGTCCTGAGGGTAAAAAGAGGAGAAAAAGTAGCTTCTGTTGCTTATTATTGAATGTTAACTTTCTACATCAAAATTAGCATTATGAGCAACTGCAAAATATCAGACACAAAGGGTGGTGGGATGTCGAATTTCTATCTTCTCACTATGAAGCATTTAATAATGGATTCCTCCAGAATTAGACACCTATTTTTACCAGCTAACAACTCACACGTGCCAAATTTCCCTTTCTAGTTCAAATGTTTGCCTTTTTTCAATGAGGCATTTTAAAATCAAATCATCTTTGGAATGTCTATTACATTTTAAAATGCCAATCTTTCACAAATCAAACTGAAACATCATCTTAATGCATATCTTTTAAAAATAATTTCTAAGATGACACAATTGTTTTATAATGATAAGTAGAAACCAACCTTCAAGTACCAGGAATCTTTCCAATATACAATATTTTCAGAAGCTGGAAATAAAGTTATTTTAGCCATGTCTCTCAGACACTGAAAATTGCTGAGAACTAAACAGTTGTAGAGTATTTGAGGTAAGTTGTATTTCTTTTGAGTCAGGAAATATNCTAGACCTGCAAACGTGAATCACATTTCTTCCAACCTCTCTTTATTACATGTGTGCATGTGTGTGTGTGCACGCATGCACGTGTGTGTGTACTTTGGTGGATCACAGTTTGGAGAATTAAGTCCTGAGGGTAAAAAGAGGAGAAAAAGTAGCTTCTGTTGCTTATTATTGAATGTTAACTTTCTACATCAAAATTAGCATTATGAGCAACTGCAAAATATCAGACACAAAGGGTGGTGGGATGTCGAATTTCTATCTTCTCACTATGAAGCATTTAATAATGGATTCCTCCAGAATTAGACACCTATTTTTACCAGCTAACAACTCACACGTGCCAAATTTCCCTTTCTAGTTCAAATGTTTGCCTTTTTTCAATGAGGCATTTTAAAATCAAATCATCTTTGGAATGTCTATTACATTTTAAAATGCCAATCTTTCACAAATCAAACTGAAACATCATCTTAATGCATATCTTTTAAAAATAATTTCTAAGATGACACAATTGTTTTATAATGATAAGTAGAAACCAACCTTCAAGTACCAGGAATCTTTCCAATATACAATATTTTCAGAAGCTGGAAATAAAGTGCATCATCTTAATGCATATCTTTTAAAAATAATTTCTAAGATGACACAATTGTTTTATAATGATAAGTAGAAGCCAACCTTCAAGTACCAGGAATCTTTCCAATATACAATATTTTCAGAAGCTGGAAATAAAGTTATTTTAGCCATGTCTCTCAGACACTGAAAATTGCTGAGAACTAAACAGTTGTAGAGTATTTGAGGTAAGTTGTATTTCTTTTGAGTCAGGAAATATATAGAACTATGTGAGACCTCCTAAATGTCCATATTACAAAGGTAAGTATTAATCTAAAAAGGTGGGTTTTGCAATGGGACAAAACATGTAAGAATGATCCTTGCCTTTGTACACGAATTCCACATGGGAATATATTTGCTGCTCCACCACTTAACTGGGTCAGCCTCAGGAAGTTACTTAATCTCCCTAAACTCAATTGCCTCATCTTTAAAAGTGGGTCAAAATAGTACCTAACATGTGATTTTTATGAAGATTAAATGAGATAATTCCAGTACAGCACTTAGTCTACTGACTAACACATAGTAAGGGCTTTAAAGGTTTAGCTAGGTTAGCTAGTATTATCATTATCATTATTTCTGAAATATTTACATTTTCTGCATCGCAGCTGTCAAGAGGTGAGGTAAGGCACTGGCAAATGGCACTATTTCAAGGGACTCCAGATTCTCCCAAAGAAATGAGATTTTCCTAATGTGTTCTCTCACATGTCCTTTCATCTGGCATGACCAGTGGTAGAAATTACACAAGTCATCCTGACACTGGTTCCATTTTGACTTTACTCCCACCCATTAGCATCAGAACACTGCATACAGCAATGAAAAACTACGAAGAAATAGAGCCCAACTCTATTGAGAGTTCCTTAAAGAATAAGAATTAGAATTGTTAAAAAGGTGAAGCAGAATAGGACATGTACAATATTGGCAACAAGAATCTGCAAGTGTGCAGTGTAATACAGCAGCAGATTAGAAAGCAGGAAGATCAGACTAGAGAGATTAGAAAGATTAGAAAGTGAGCTTTGCTTTAGACAGACTTGGGTTTGATTCCTGTTTCTATCTCTACCTACGGGCCTTTAAGCAAGTAAATCTTCGGCCTCAGTTTCTCATCAATAAAATGGGGATATTAATACCTACCTCATTGGGATAAATAAATGGCAAAATGGCTAGTAAAGCAGACATATAGAATATGCACATAAATATTCATTGTTTATACCCTAGATAGTCTTTGACCTCACCTCCCTTTTTTAGATTTATTTTCAGAACTCTACATACATATACTTTTTATACTAATATGTAAGGAAATTTTAATAAAAGAAGTTCAGCTCTTTTAATAAAAAATAATCAGGAAAGTTTATTTAAAAAATAGATTGATGACTAAGGCTTCAAATCTCAGGCCTTCCTCCCGTTCAATCAATATCTTCTGATTCTCAATCTGCAAAAATTACACTACATCTACATATTTCATCATGTAAATATGTTAATGTGATGTTGCCAGTTTAGTTCTTCCAAATTTGGAATTAGGAAAACAAAAAAATAATTTTCAAAACATCAAGATTTTATGAAGTTTACAGAAACAATGATGGTATTAAACTACTCACTATAGATTCCTAAATGGGCACAAACTTTGGATCAAGTTTTTCAAGTAATTTAGACAATCTGTGGCTTTAGGCACCATCAAATATTTAGTTGGTCCATTGGATTAGCTTCCATTCATTTAATGCCCAGATTATTAAAATTATGTTATTAACTTCCATCTCATTCTCCAAATACCTTTCAAAATCATCTCTCCTTAGAGAACAGTGATGTAATTATTCTCCCTTTTAAATTGTCTCCTCTCTTAAATTCTGAAAATCACCTCATGAATCATAATCACAAAATGTTGAACACAGTTAAATATTTCTTTATTAACATGATATATCTTTTGCCCATATTTTTGTATAGCTATCAGCCCATCTACATCAGTGCAGCTTACTGATATTACTATATTTATATTGTCCCTTTTTATGTACATGCGTAAGGTCTAAAAAGGCAATGATAGCATTCCACACCTTGAATGAATATGATCTCATATTGATTATAATGATGGCGATTACTTTGGTGAAGGCACTGAACATGTGCAAAATAGAAGCAAAGATTCAAGATGAGTGAGTGATGAATTCTGACTTTGGTCAGAAGAAAGCAACTCTCCCAACCCTGCAGCCTAATCACATCCCTAATTGTTAGTCCTGTTTGTGGG
>NW_007744127.1:17545-18756 GCF_000696425.1 Galeopterus variegatus
AGGGAAAGAGAATATTGGATGGCAATACTGTGAAAGAGCAGGAATCTTACTATTGTATACAGTGACTCTAGAGCAGAGTCTGGCACATAGCAGATTCATGATACCTATGTGTTGCCATTACAAATAGTGTACCACAATGAGTATATGAGTCAGACTGCAGAACTGGACATTCCATAAACGTTATGTGAGCTTTTTCACTTGCATAACATTTATGGAACACCTAGATTTTAATGAGGCAACTATCTAATATTCTATTATAATTTGTTATATGGACTATAACAGCAAAAAATCAAGGGAGATTAATATGGATGACAATTCCAAATGAACTTACAGTATAAGAGGAATTGCCTTGTGTGAGGAAGGTTATAAAATTTAGTGGGGCTCCAACATAGATTGCACGGAGTTTTACCAAATTACTCAAATGGCAAGATACTAGGAATATAAAAGGAGCATGTGTAACATTGTGTAGTTAACAGAACATTTAGCAAAAAAATTGTGTCATTCTTCTATATTCATTCATTACTCCGAATTCTTTCCTGTGCCAATCATGTATAACTTAATCATGATCTGGAGTAGATGTGACCTTACTAGGGACCTTGTTCTTTCTCAGTAGGCAATGGGAACATTGAAAGAATTTTAAAAGACTCAAAATATAATCTGGCTTTGAATTACTATTGGCAAACAGCAAAATAAACTATGAGGAAGTTAGAGAGAGAGGAAGGTAGGGAAGGAAGAAAGAATAAAAATAAAAGGGGTGCTGAGAGGAAAAAAGCAAACTAGAAATGATTTTTGAGTAGCCAGAGCTTTCACATATTTATATTATTTTTTTCTTTTCCCACTCTTTATTACCAAAGTAGTATGCATTTATTAAGAATAATAACCTTATAGATTTATATATAATAAATGTTGAAATTCCTCTCCCACTAGCACTCCACAAGGCTAATTATTGGTAGTATGGCATGTTTTCCAGACTATATACACAAGACTTTCTTCCTTCCTTTTTTCCTTCTTTCTTTCTTTCCCTCCTTCCTTCCTCTCTGTCAACAGAAATGATATCATCCTCTATCTGTCATTTTGTAACTAGCCTTTTCAATGATACATCTTGAACAATATTTCAAGTCAGTGTATCTGTGTGTGTGTGTGAGAGAGAGTGTGTGTGTGTGTGTGTGTGTGTGTGTGTATTTCCTCAGGACTGTATGGAATGCTATAGC
>NW_007744127.1:20297-21163 GCF_000696425.1 Galeopterus variegatus
TGCCATTTAATTCTCACTATAACCATGTGAGGAATGTATTATTCTCATCCTGATTTACAAATTTGGAGACAAGATTCAAAGAAGTGCGTACATCGGTTCAGGCTGCCAGTGTTCAAAAACTAAGGTAGCCACTGCCCAATTGATGGGGTATGCCGAAGTAAGAGGTGAGTTTCAATGAAAGAATAATTTTTGGTTAATTTCACCTAGATCTACTTAGTCTACTGTGGACAATACAATTGAAGAAAGAATCATTATTCTAATCCTTATATTTGAGTCTTCTCTACAGTTACCAATAACTTGTGAAGCAAACTTAGACAATTCTCTTGTGAGCCTAGGTGGGAAGAAGCCAGCTGTTGAGTTTTACCTCTCTCCCAGGAAGCCCTGAATATTAATGAGACAATCACAAGTATTTTCATATTTCTAGCAATTTGCAAAGTAATACAAATTAGAATAAACATGTCAAGTGAACAGGTTAGATTAAAACACTGCTAAAGGACTCGGGTTCTTATAAAGTAATTCACACACACCTTGTGTAATTTCTGGGGTCTAGATTAAAAGAATAAGTAGTATCTCAGGCATTCCACCTGTCCTTGTTCCCAGATGTCATCTTCAGGTCCCACAGTACATTAGGCACTCCTTAATTGCCTATTAAAACACATGCCACCTTTAGAAAGGTGTGATAATGAGCCTCTAAAAAAAACGTATTGCAGAGATTTTATTTTGGAGAATATGCCCAAGGAGTTAATTCCTCTTGCTTATGTAGCAGGTAATGCCAATTTTCTAAAGGTGACCATAACCTTAACACTAAATGACTATTTAGGCATATCAAATACCTAACACAACACCTATCACATAGTAGACAATTG
>NW_007744127.1:24236-24438 GCF_000696425.1 Galeopterus variegatus
ATTTTTTTCTCTTTTACAAATTTCCTTTAAGGTCATTGTTATACACAAATCATATTACTTTGTGAATAACATTCAAGTATTAGTTGCTAACTTACTGGGTGGATTATGGTGCTATACATTGACATTGGTAGTATAGGAAAAGGGTATTAGATGAAGGGGAGGTGGTATGTAAAGTGTGAGCAGTCTTTGGACATCCAAGTAG
>NW_007744128.1:0-220 GCF_000696425.1 Galeopterus variegatus
TCCTCAGGACATCCTTCAATTCACACAGTCTTATGTCAGAAGCATAAGGAAAGTGTTTTTATTTGAAAAAAAGACACAAAGGATTCATATATTTTCCTAACGCCTCTTTTAATCCTTTGACATTAAAATCACTCTCTTTTGCAGTGCCTAAGCATTGGATTTCTCTCCAATTTTTAACTGGAGGAGCTCTGCCAAACCCCATTAGATAAAACAGTTTTAC
>NW_007744128.1:5536-6081 GCF_000696425.1 Galeopterus variegatus
TAATAAAAAATTGAAAGGATAAAAAAATAAAATAAAATACAAAGAATATTAGACTGGATTTAAAAAAAAAAAAACAAAACCCAACTATATGTGCCTAAGAAGAGATATTTTAGTGTAATAAAGACAACATTAAAAAGTTGGAAATTAAAAGATAGGGTAAAATGCACCTTGAAAACACAAAGCAGAATAAAGCTCGTATAGCTATACTAATCTATCAACTACTAGTCAACTTGACAAGGTAGATTTTAAGGTAAGAAACATTACACATAAGGAGAGACTTTCATAAGAATAGAAGGGCCAAGCTTCAAGAAATATACAAAAAATTATAAATTTGTATGCACTTAATTACATAATTACAAAATATATAAAGCTAAACTTAACAGAAATAAAGGAGAAATAAACAAATACATAATCCTACTGGGACATTTTCACATATATCTCTAATTAACTGGCAGGGCAAGGTGACAAAAAATACAATAAAGACATAAAAGACTTGAATAACATGATTAATAAATTTGACCTGATATATATAGAAAACTTCACTC
>NW_007744128.1:8322-9864 GCF_000696425.1 Galeopterus variegatus
GAGAGAACAGAACTGAGCTTAACAGAGGTGGGAAAGCGGAGCGGGGATAAGGGAGGAATTGGTAAAGGGCTATGAAAAATAATCACATTATATATTGTTGAATACACTAAATATCCTGATTTGAGCATCCATGTCGCACACAGGCTTTGATATTCAACTCTGTACCCCACAGATATGTACAATCAACTATGTTACAATATAAAAATATTTTTTAAAATACAATAAATGTTAAAGGAAATTTTTCAGGCAGAAGGAAAATTATCCACAATGGATATCTGGGTGTGCAAAAGAAATAAAGAGCACTAGTAAAGTAACCATGTGGGTAAACATAAAGACTTTTTCTTATTATTTAAATTTCTGTAAAAGATCACTGCTTGCTTAAAAGAAAAATAATAACAATATATCGTGTGGTTTATAACATATGTAGAAGAAAAATCGATGACAGCAACAGCACAGAAGCTAGAGGGAGAGAGATGAAAACAATCTGCTGCAAGGTTCCTAAATTACATGTAAAGTGCTTTATGATGTAATTTGAAGGTAGTTTATAAGCAAAAAGTCCTATATTGTAAACTCTAAAGCGACCAGTAAAATAACAACCAAGGAAACCAATGAAAAAGTTAAAATTAGGGCTGGCCCGGTGGCGCACTGGATAGTGCGCCGCTTGGGAAGCGCGGCGGCGCTCCCGCCCGAGGGTTCGGATCCCACATACAGACCGGTTCCCGCCGAGGGTTGCAGTCCCGTTGCCGGTCCCCGGTCCGGTACGGGCGCGACACTGAGGGTTGCGATCCGTTTCCGGACACGGAAAAAGACAAAAGACAAAAAAAAAAAAAAAAGTTAAAATTAAATAATAAAATTCACTCGATTAATCAAAAAGAAGGCAGAAAAAGAGGGAAAGGGAACAAACAGTAGATGCACAAATAGGAAGCAAAGAGCGGGGTGACAGAGTGGAACCAAGGCATGTCAGTTGTCACATTTGATGGCTCCAAGACCTGAATTTAAGGCACAAAATGTCAGATGGGATAACAAAATCAAGAATCAAGTATGCACTGCTTACAAGAAATTTAACTGAAATATAAAGAGGCAAATAAGTTAAAAGTAAAAGAATGGAAAAAGATACACCGTGCTAACAGCAGTCAAAAGAAGATTGAATGGGTAGGTTAGTGTTAGGTGAAGTTAATTTCAGATTAAAAATTTTTGTATTTTAATATATGTTAAAAATGTATATAAATAAAATATATATTACATATATACACATATATAACTAAAGACAAAGACAAAGAGGGTTCTCTACAATGATAAAAAGATCAATTCATCAGGAGGACATACAATTCTAACATTTATATATCTAAAACAGAACTTGAAAATATATGGAGCGAAAATTGAAAGAACTGCAAGGAGAAACTGAGAATTCCACAATTACAGTCGATTTCACCACCCAGCCTGCATGATTCAGAGACCAAGGATACGGAGGATCGGATGGGCAGAGAAGACTGGAACAGCCCTGTCAATGCAGCGGACGTAACTGAACCCTCCACCCTTCAA
>NW_007744128.1:11582-12000 GCF_000696425.1 Galeopterus variegatus
TTTTTTCTCTCAGCATAATTCCCTGGAGACCCATCCAAGTCATTGCATATATTCACATTAATAGTCATTCCTAGTAAGTAGTATTCTGCGGGATGAATGTACAATTGTTTAACACTTACCTGTTGAAGAACACTTGGGCTCTTTCCATTTTTTGGCTATTAAGAATAAAGCTGTTGCAAATATTCCTGTAACAGGTTTGCATGTGGACATAAGTTTTCATTTCTGTGGGATAAATGCCCAAGAGTGCAATTGCTGGGCCATAAGGCAGCTGCATGTTTAGTTCTATAAGAAACTGCCACACTGCCATATACAAAAAAAGTGAACACAAAATGGATCATAAACCTTAAACCATAAATTTCCAGAGGAAAACATAAAAAAGATGTTGGTAAACTTAGGTCAGGTAACAATTTTTTGGATA
>NW_007744128.1:12118-15799 GCF_000696425.1 Galeopterus variegatus
TCCAGAGGAAAACATAAAAAAGATGTTGGTGAACTTAGGTCAGGTAACATTTTTTTGGATACGATGTCAAAATCAGGATTCATAAAATGAAAATATTGATAAATTGTACATCATCAAAATCGAGAAGTTTTGCTTTTCAAAATATACTTTTAGGAGGATGAAAAGTAAACCACAGGATGGGAGAAAATATTTTCAAGTCACATATCCAATTAAAGACCTGGATCCAGAACATATAAGGAACTCTTTTAAAACTTAATAAGAAAACAACCCAATGTAGCATAGGCAAAGATTTGAACAAGCACTTCACCAAAAATGATATACACGTGCCATAAATATATACAATATTATTAATTTGGGAAATGCAAACTAAAAGCACGAGATATCACTACACAGAGTGTCTAAAATTAAAACGTCTGACCATGTCAAGTGTCAGAGAATATGTGGAGCAACTCCAATTCTCCACATTGCTGGTGGGAATGTAAAATGGCACAACTACTTTGAAAAACAGTTTGGTGGATTTTTAAAAGTTATACATATACCTACCGTATGGCCTAGCCATTGTACTCTAGACAGACAAGAAGAGAAAAGAAAGCATATGTCCACACCAAGACTGGTCCACAAATGTTAATAGCAGCTTTATTTGGAATAGCCCCAAATTGGAAACAACCTAAATGTACATCAAGAGGTGACTGGTTAAATGAATTATGGTATGTCCATACAACAGAATACTGCTCAGCTCAAAAGANTCCAGAGGAAAACATAAAAAAGATGTTGGTAAACTTAGGTCAGGTAACAATTTTTTGGATATGATATCAAAATCAGGATTCATAAAATGAAAATATTGATAAATTGTACATCATCAAAATTGAGAAGTTTTGCTTTTCAAAATATACTTTTAGGAGGATGAAAAGTAAACCACAGGATGGGAGAAAATATTTTCAAGTCACATATCCAATTAAAGACCTGGATCCAGAACATATAAGGAACTCTTTTAAAACTTAATAAGAAAACAACCCAATGTAGCATAGGCAAAGATTTGAACAAGCACTTCACCAAAAATGATATACACGTGCCATAAATATATACAATATTATTAATTTGGGAAATGAAAACTAAAAGCACGAGATATCACTACACAGAGTGTCTAAAATTAAAAAGTCTGACCATGTCAAATGTCGGAGAGTATGTGGAGCAACTCCAATTCTCCACATTGCTGGTGGGAATGTAAAATGGCACAACTGGGCCAGCCCGGTGGCGCACTAGAAAGTGTGCCACTTGGGAGTGCGGCGGCACTCCTGCTGAGGGTTCGGATCCCATGTGGAGACCGGTTCCCACTCACTGGCTGAGCACGGTGCGGGCGCAACACCGAGGGTTGCGATCCCATTGCCGGTCCCCGGTGCAGGCACGACACCGAGGGTTGCGATCCCGTTACTGGTCAGTAAAAAAGACAAAAAGGAAAAAATAAATAAATAAATAAATAAAAAATAAAATGGCACAACTACTTTGAAAAACAGTTTGGTGGATTTTTAAAAAGTTATATATATACCTACCATATGGCCTAGCCATTGTACCCTAGACAGACAAGAAGAGAAAAGAAAGCATATGTCCACACCAAGACTTGTACACAAATGTTAATAGCAGCTTTATTTGGAATAGCCCCAAATTGGAAGCAACCTAAATGTACATCAAGTAGAGTTAAATATATATTAAAAATCAAGTTAATGAGATTCATTTATTTGTTAAATATTTATTGGATGCTGCTACATGCCAGACACAGTTTTAGGCAATGGCATCTAGCAATAAACAGAAGCAAATTCCCAGTCTTTTCAGCAATCAGTGCTGAAACATTTGGACATTCATGCAATAAACCCAAATACCTATCTTGCACCATATACAAAAATTAATCCAAAGTGGATCACACTCATAAAATTAAATCTAAATCCATAAAACTTTTAGAAGAAAACATGGTAGAGAATCTTTGTAACTTTGGGTTAGGCAAAGATTTATTAGATATAAAACCAAAGCACAATGCGTTAAAAAATTAATGAATTGATCTTCATCAAAATTAAGAACTTCTGTTCAATAGATACCATTAAGAGAAAAAACAACAAACCACAGATTGGAAGAAAATCTTTGTAAATCACATAGCTAGTAAACGACCTGTATCCAGAATATATAAAGTATTCTTAAAACTCATAATAATAAGGAAATAAACACCCCAATTAAAAATTGTTGAAGAATTTAACCAGACATCTCAAAGAACATAAATAAATAGCAAATAAGCACATAAAAAGATGCTCAGCTTCATTTGTCGTAAACAAAATGGAAATTAAAACCACATCAAGATATCACCACTCACCTACTGGAATGGCAAACAAAACAAAACAAAACAAAAATTGACAGCCAGTCTCTTTTATGATGCAAAAAAATCCTAAAGAAAATTGCATCCTACAATTTATAAAAAGTTGTAATACATCGCAAAGAAGTTGGGTTTATTCCAGTAACACAATGTTAGTTTAACATTTGAAAAATCATTCAGTGTAACTCACCACATTATCAGAATAGATGTGAAAACTCATATTACTATGTTAACAGATTTATGAAAAGCATTTGACCAAATACAATACCTATTTATTTGTTTAAAAAACAACAGCAGTTAGCAAACTAGAAGTAAAACGACACTTCCTTAGTATGATAGAATATTTCTGAAAATTCTATAACAAGCATCATACTTAATGGTGAGATAGTGAAAGCTTTTATCCCTGTGATCAGGAATGAAACAAGAATGCTCACCATCACCGATTCTATTCAGTACTATACTGTATAATATGGCCAACAGAAGAAGATTAGAAAAAAAAGTTACAAGACTTGGAAAGAAAAGAATAAAATTGTCATTCTTCACAGAGACACGATTGTGCATGTAGAAAAGACAAATGGCTTTACAAACTCTTAGAATTAATAATAAATTTAGGAAGACCACTGAATACAGAATAAACATACAACAGTCAATCATATTTCTACATATTAGGAAGAAACAATCACGAAATAAAATTTTAACAAGATACCACTTAAAAGAGCATCAACAAACATCATATAACTAGGGATAAATTTAATGAAAGTTGTGCAATTTTTCTGCATTGAAAACTACAAGATAGTACATAGAGAAATTAAAGACCTAAATAAATGGAGGATATACTACATTTATTTTTTATACCATAAAAATCTCATTTCTCCTCAATTGATTTATTTATTCAATGAATTTATATGAGAATGTGAAGGGCCAAGAAGAGTCAAGACAATCTTGAAAAATAAGGGGAAAGCTGAAGCTCTTATTCAAGCACAGATGAATTCCTATGGAACACAATAGAAAGTCCAGAAACAGACCTGCACATACACTGTCAGTGACTTATGACAAAAGTGACACTGCAGTATGGTGGGAAAATGATCATTTTTTGCCAAAGCAGTGCTGGATCAATTAGATATCTATAAGGGACAAAAATCTTGACAACTACTTCATATCATACAAAGAAACCAATTCCAGATGAATTATAGATCTAAATGTGAAGGGTAAACAACAAAACTTCTAGAAGAAAATATTGGAGAATATCTTTATGAAACAGGAATAGCGGGCCGGCCCGGTGGCGCACTGCTATAGTGCGCCGCTTGGGAAGTGCGGCAGGG
>NW_007744128.1:16640-17354 GCF_000696425.1 Galeopterus variegatus
GAAAAAGGTATTTGCAATTCACATCTAACAAAGAATTTGATAAAGAACTCATACCAATCAACGAGGAGAATACAGACAAACGCTGGACAAAACATGTGAGCAGCTATGTCATAAAAGGAATGTACAAATGTTCAATATTTATATGAAAAAGTATTTAGCATCATGAGGCATCAGGTGAATACAAACCAAAACCACAAGGAGACATCACTACACATACAACAAAATGATTAAAATGAAAAAGACAGACAATACTAAGTGTTGGCAAGGATGTGGAGCAACTGGAACTCTCAATCACTGATATTGAGTGTAAATTTGTACAGCTGTTTGAGAGTAAATATCTACTAATGCTAAATATCTGCATACCTTATCTCCCAGTAATTCCACCCCTTGGAATATCCCCAAAGAAATGTGTACACACAAAAATGTATATGCAAGAGTGTTTAAAGCGGCACTACTTATGACCGCTAAAACAGGAAGCAACCCAAATATCCCCCAGCAGTAGAATGAACCAATAAATTGTGGTATAGTTATATAACCAAATACAGTAGTGGCCAGTAAACTTTTTCTGTCAAGGGCCAGATAGTAAATATTTTAGGTTTTGCAGAGACATATTTATTATCTCTCTCGCATATACTTCTTTGTTACTTTTACAACCCTTTACAAAGGTGAAAGCCATTCTTAGCTCATGAGTCATACAAAAACAGGCCATCATGG
>NW_007744129.1:0-1373 GCF_000696425.1 Galeopterus variegatus
AGACTACACATGAAGCTGCTGTCCTTTTCCCATTATACACAAGCAAAGTTCTAAGCCTCTGTTCATTAGTTTCTATAGTAACATGATGCTAATTCTGATCAGAATTCTCTAATAGTTTATCAGTGTCATTGTTGGGTGAATACTCTTGTAACAAGTCATATTTTCTATGGCTTTTGAAGTAAAGGTATACCAGGAAAGGATTTCCTTTAGTAAATTCAAAATTGAGCTGTTCCATCTGGTACCTTTCATTCCATCATTGTCAAAATCACACCATACGATATATACTTTTCTCACAGGGAAATCTGTAAGATTGGCAATTTCCCCAAAATATTCTTCAGGCTTAAAAAGTGGTGGAGGGGGTGTCATACAGATAGAAATACCATGGGAAAGAAGGTAGAATGTAAAAGCATCTTCTATTAATTACATTTAAAAGATAATAATAAAACCATTTATTTAACTTTCCTGAACAGGTGTTTTAGGTCTTCCACTGGACTATAATTCCACTGAGGTTTGGAGCTCTCTGTTCCTGAATTTTCTTCAGCAGGTGCCTTTTTGACTCATGTGTGATGAACCCAGGGCTTTATACCTGAAAGCTTTAAGGCAGAATGGGTGGTTAATAAAACATTATAGGGCCCTCCCCCACTTTTCTTTTAGCTGTTGCTCAGGACCCTGTTCTCTCCAAGACTTCAATAACACCTTATCTCCAGGTAAGAAAAAAAAAGGGGTGCAAAGGATCATCCGTGGGATAAGTGCACCTGGAAAGAGCAAACTAATGAATTAATAACAATGTTTCATGTAATTGTTTTACATATTGTTTCACTTGGATCTCATTTTCTAATTCATGATTACTTAAGTTTAACCTAGCTTGGAGAGGTCTCCCAAATAAAATTTCAAAAGGACTCAATTTGAGTCCACTTCTAGAAGCTACTCAAATACGGAGCATGGTGAGGGTCAATGCCTTATCCCAGGTAAGGTGAGTTTCTTGGCAGAGTTTGGTAAAGTCTTTTTCAAGGTTTGATTCATCTTTTCAGTTTTCCCAGTGGATTGTGGCCTCCAGGATGTGTGGAGCCTCCAGATGATCTTTAAAATTTGACTCACTGCTTGCACCACTTCAACCACAAAAGCAGGTCCGCTATCACTCTGCATCGAGATGGGCAACCCACATATTGGAATTACTTCCTTTAATAGTGTTTTCATTACTTCAGTCACCTTTTCACTTCAGATGGGAAAGGCTTCTATCACTTGATTAGCAGCGACAACAGCATAGCCTGTGCAGTGTTTACCTTCTCCCATAAAGCTGCTGCCATCCGTGTATAGCTCCCAATCAGGATCCATCAATGGCTGATCAGCAGGTCTGGTCTACTACAGTAAAT
>NW_007744129.1:1383-2981 GCF_000696425.1 Galeopterus variegatus
TTTAAAATTTGACTCACTGCTTGCACCACTTCAACCACAAAAGCAGGTCCACTATCACTCTGTATCGAGGTGGGCAACCCAAATATTGGAATTATTTCCTTTAATAGTGTTTTTATTACTTCAGTCACCTTTTCACGTCAGTTGGGAAAGGCTTCTACCCATGCTGAGAAGGTGTCTACCATTACCAACAAATACCTGAAATCCCCAGCAGCTCTGGGCATCTCAGTGAAGTCTATTCGCCAGTCTTCAAAAGGACAAATGCCTTTCTATTTTACATCCTGTCGTATTGGGTGTACTTCTGTTTTAGGATTATATTTGGCACATATTTGGCATCCTCTGGTTACTTGCTGAATAATTTTCCTCATATGAGGACCCTTAAGTTGGGGCTGCAGCCATTCTCTCAGGGCATCTCGACCATAATGAGTCCCCTCATGTAAATGTTTGATAATTAAATACACAAGTGCCTTAGGAAGCAAAATCATGCCTATCTTATTTATTTTTCATTTCTTGGAAGGATCCTCAGCCGTGAAACCCCATTCTTTGGCTTTTTCCTGATCCTCAATGGTGTAGTGAGGTGTAAAGCTGGTGAGGTCTATGTGTAGGATTAAATCACCTACTGAGGGGGCTTGTTTAGCTGCCTCTTTGCCTGCTTGGTCAGTGGTCCAGCTCCCTTGGGTTATCATAGAATTATTCTTTTGATGCACAGGACAGTGCATGACAGCCACTTCTGCAGGTAACATAACTGCATTTAGAAGTGTTAGTATTTTGTTAGGGTATTTCACATCTTTATTTCCAGAAGTTAGCAGTCCTCTTTCCTTCCAAATGGCCCCATGTGCATGCAAATTCTAAAGGCATATTTGGAATTGGTGTAAATGTTAACTCTTTGACCTTGAGATAATACCAAAGCCCAGGCAAGTGCAATCAGTTTGGCTTTGGGGGCTGAAGTCCCAGTGTGGAGGGGAAAGGCTTCTATCACTTGATTAGCAGCGACAACAGCATAGCCTGTGCAGTGCTTACCTTCTCCCATAAAGCTGCTGCCATCCGTGTATAGCTCCCAATCAGGATCCATCAATGGCTGATCAGCAGGTCTGGTCTACTAGAGTAAACCCAATCTAACACTTCAACGCAATGGTGCTGTAAAGGGAGCTCATCAGAAGAAGGCAGTAAGATTCCTGGATTCGAAGAGGTAGTAACTTGTAGGCTAATGTTAGGATTATCAAGCAAGATTGCTTGACATTTTCCCATCCTTCCCACTGTTGGCCAGTATGCTCCCTCCTGTTCCAGGAGGGTGAGCACTTGATGAGGCACATAAACAGTAATTGCCTGTCCCAAAGTAAATTTCTTGGCTTCCTGGAGTATGTCACATGTTGTGGCCACTGCTCATAAACATGGGGACCATCATTTTAGAGTCGGATCTAATTGTTTGGAGAAGTAAGCGATAAGTTGTGGATTTTCTCCTACCGTTTGAATAAGAACTCCTAACCCCAGCCCCAGTCTCTCATGCACATATAACTTGAAAGTCTTTCTGGGGTTAGGAAGGCCTAGAGCTGGAGCCAAATGCAGACTTTCTTTGTGTCTCAAAGGCTTGTTGACATTCT
>NW_007744129.1:3752-6303 GCF_000696425.1 Galeopterus variegatus
TTTCTTCAATGGATACTGTTTCTTTCTTGGTATGGGTGCCTTAGGCTTTAATTCAATGGGTAGGGGTGGGACATTGACTGCATAGCCTAGGACCCCATTCGCCCAGACTTGTGTACTCACTTTCTCATGGATTTCAGGTGGAAATGAGTCCATGAGTGGATCTTCAGTTTGAGCAAATAGGATGTGAAGTCGCAGAGCTTGTTCAGGAGACACCTATAGTTAGCTGTTTATCTCCAAAGAAAAAGGTTACTTGAGCATTTAATTTGCAAAGTAAAGCACAACCTAGCAAAGGAATTGGACATTCAGGTAGGTACAAGAAGCTGTGTCTTAAGGTTTTGTCCCCAAGATGGCACTCAAGAGGTTGCAAGAAGGTCTTTTGTTGGGGTTTGCCAGTTACTCCTATTATAGGCACAGATCAGTTAAAGTCCTTTTCCAACCTAGTATTTAACACAGAGAACATTGCCGCCATGTTGATTAGAAAATTGACTAATTGATTCCCCACTGTCAATTGAACCCAGGGTTCCTGTGGGGAAACAGTGATTGGTTTGTTTAGATTGAGGGGAGCCCCTGGGCCTCTTTATTCCTCATCTGAGTCTCCTTTTTCCACCATCTGTTTTTGTACTCTTTCCTTCTGTTTATTTTCTTTTCCTTTCTCTAAGTTTGGACATGAGATTCTCCAATGTTGTGTTTACAGTATGCCCATTGATTGGCCCCCAAACTTCTCCTAGGGCCCCCTTTTCCCTCTCTCTTCTTATAACCTGCAGTCTGCAAAAAGATAGTAGACTGTCTGGGTTTTTTAGCCTCTCTCGCATTGTAAACTTTGAAAGCAATATCCACCAGTGATGAGGGACTCATACAAAAAGCGCCATCTAGCTTCTGCAGTTTTTTCTAATGTCAGGGGCACTCTGTCCAATAAATGTTAAGTTGACTGNTGCTGCCATCCGTGTATAGCCCCCAATCAGGATCCATCAATGGCTGATCAGCAGGTCTGGTCTACTAGAGAAAATCAAATCTAACACTTCAACACACTGGTGCTGTAAAGGGAGCTCATCAGAAGAAGGCAGTAAGGTTCCTGGATTCAAAGAGGTAGTAAATTGTAGGCTAATGTTAGGATTATCAAGCAAGATTGCTTGATATTTTCCCATCCTTCCCACTGTTGGCCAGTACCCTCCCTCCTTTTCCAGGAGGGTGAGCACTTGATGAGGCACATAAACAGCAACTGGCTGTCCCAAAGTAAATTTCTTGGCTTCCTGGAGTATGTCACATGTTGTGGCCACTGGTCGTAAACATGGGGGCCATCCTTTTATAGTCTGATCTAATTGTTTGGAGAAGTAAGCGATAGGTTGTGGATTTTCTCCTACTGTTTGAATAAGAACTCCTAACCCGGGCCCCAGTCTCTCATGCACATATAACACGAAAGTCTTTCTGGGGTTAGGAAGGCCTAGAGCTGGAGCCAACTGCAGATTTTCTTTGTGTTTCAAAGGCTTGTTGACATTCTGAAGTCCAAACTAGGGGTTCAGAGTCCAGACATTTTAAGGCTTCATATAGGGGCCTTACTATAAATCCATAGTTGGCAATCCAAATATGGCAAAACCCCACCATGCCCCACAATCCTCACAATTGGTGTTGGGTATTAGGAGTCCTGATGGCCACTATGCCCTGTTTTCTCTCACTTAAAAGTCTTCTTTTTCCTTTTTGTAGTTGGAACCCCAAATAGGTAACCTTTTCCTTGCAAGTTTGAGCCTTCTGAGAAGATACCTTATATCCACACTTGGCAAGGTGGTTTAGCACCCCTATAGTATTTTTTAAAACATTTTTCATAAGTGGGGCTGTCTAGCAGTATATCATCCATATATTGTAGTAAAATCCATTCATCGAGTTGTAAAGGCTTTAAGTCACAAGCCAAAGCCTCACCAAACCAGGTAGGAGAATTCTTGAACCTTTGTGGTAACACAGTCCAACAATATTGAAAAATCATTTTTGTCTTTGGATCCTGCCATTCAAAGGTAAATAGCTGTTGGGACTTCTCATCTACAGGGATACAGAAAACAGTATCCTTCAAGTCTAACATAGAGAACCAAATGTAATCTCCAGGAATTGTGTTCAATAAGGTATATGCATTAGAAACAGTGCAGTGAATATCTTGTACTGTTTCCTTAGTGGCCCGGAGATCTTGTACAACCTGACATTCTCCCATATGCGATTTCTTTACTGGTAATATTGGAGTGTTGTAAGGAGATTGACAAGGTCTAATTAGTCCATATTTAAAAAATTTCTGTAAGCCTGTTTGAATCTCCTCTAAAACTTCTTTCCTCAATGGATACTGTTTCTTTCTTGGTATGGGTGCCTTAGGCTTTAATTCAATGGGTAGGGGTGGGACATTGATTGCATAGCCTAGGACCCCATCTGCCCAGACTTGTGTACTCTCTTTCTCATGGATTTCAGGTGGAAATGAGTCCATGAGTGGATCTTCAGTTTGAGCAAGTAGCATGTGAGGTCACAGAGCTAGTTCAGGAGACACCTGTAGTTGAAGCTGTTTATCTTCAGAGAT
>NW_007744129.1:7085-9438 GCF_000696425.1 Galeopterus variegatus
CAATAAACGAGGCTTAATCAGAATACTGTCCTGTCTTCATTCCTTGTGTCTCTTGTCCCATCCAATTCCCACTCCCCCCTCCAGGGTCCTCGTTGAATATCCTGTGGGTCGGGACAAGAACCAAACATAATCTCCAGGAATTGTGGTCAATAATGTATATGCATTAGGAACAGTGCAGTGAATTTCTTGTACTGTTTCATTGATGGCTAGGAGATCTTGTACAAACTGATATTCTCCCATGTGTGACTTCTTTACTGGTAATATTGGAGTGTTGTGAGGAGATTGGCAAGGTCTAATTAGTCCATATTTTAAAAATTTCTTTAAGACTGGTTGAATCTCCTGTTGACAAAATAAAAATTAAAAAAAAAAATTCTGTAAGACTTGTTGAATCTCCTCTAAAACTTCTTTCTTCAATGAATACTGTTTCTTTTTTGGTATGGGCACCTTAGGCTTTAATTCAATGGATAGGGTTCGGACATTGATTGCATAGCCTAGGACCCCATCTGCCCAGACTTCTGTACTCACTTTCTTATGGATTTCAGGTGGAAATGAGTCCATGATCTTCAGTTTGAGGAAGTAGCATGTGAGGTCACAGAGCTTGTTCAGGAGACACCTGTAGTTGAAGCTGTTTATCTTCAGAGAAAAAGGTTATTTGAGCATTTAATTTGCAAACTAAATCATAACCTAGCAAAGGAATTGGACATTCAGGCAGGGATAAGAAGCTATGTCTTAAGGTTTTGTCCCCTAGATGGCACTCAAGATGTTGCAAGAAGGTCTTTTGTTGGGGTTTGCCAGTTACTGCTATTATAGGCACAGATCGGTTAAAGTCCTTTGCCAACCTAGTGTTTAACACAGAGAACATTGCCCCCATGTTGATTAGAAAAATGACTAATTTGTTCCCCACTGTCAATTGTAGCCAGGGCTCCTGTGGGGAAACAGTGATTTGTTTGTTTAGATTGAGGGGAGCCCCTGGGCCTCTTTATTCCTCATCTGAGTCTCCTTTTTCCACCATCTGTTTTTGTACTCTTTCCCTCTGTTTCTTCTCTTTTCCGTTCTCTAACTTTGGACATGAGATTCTCCAATGTTATGTTTACAGTATGCCCATTGATTGGCCCCCAAACTTCTTCTAGGGTCCCTTTTCCCCTCTCTCTTCTTATAAGCTGCAGTCTCCAAAAAGATTGTAGACTGTCTGGGTTTTTTAAGCCTCTCTGGCATTGTAAACTTCGAAAGCAATATCCACCAGTGATGAGGGACTCATACCAAGAGTGCCATCTAGCTTCAGCAGTTTTTTCTAATGTCAAGGGCACTCTGTCCAATAAATGTTAAGTTGACTGTCCTCAAATTTTCTGGGGCCTCTGGGTCCACATCACTATACTTTCTATAGGATTGATACACTGTTCTAAAAACTGTGCCGGTCTTTCATTAGTCTCCTGACATAACGCCTGGATTTTGTTTAAGCTTATTAACTTTGTTCCCCCTTTCTTTAAGCCAGCCAATATGCATTGACAATAATGTGCCAGTCTCGGCTTTCCCCCATTACTGGGATCCCAATTAGGATCTACCAAAAGCACAGCAGTTGTTGGGTCAGAGGTCCCATTAGGATCTTCCTGATGTATTTGTCAAGCCTCTTCAGTAGCCTTGTGAATAACTAGTCTCCTTNCTTCAGTAGCCTTCTCAATAACTAGTCTCCTTTCATCGGCTGTTAACAATATATACATTAGTTACTGGATATCACCCAAAGTGGGGCAGTGGGTACTGAACACACTAGTGAACAGTTCTGTCATTTTCTGTGGATCCTCCCGATATGGCAGATGTTTTTCCAGGTCATCAGATCTGACGTTGAGAACGGTGTATAAATCCAAAAATGACCAGCATGTTGTCCCTGAGCATTTAGTCCCCCTGTGCGGAATTGCTTTAAAGGGAATTGCCTTGCTGCATATGAGCTTGCACCTGGACCAAATTGGGTGCCCTGGTGGTCATGAAAGGAAAGACCATTCCAGCTTCCTGACCAAACCTTGGGAGAGCACGGGCCAGGCATCTCTGTGTCCTCATCTCCTGACAGTGGTGGGTCTGAAGGAGCATTGAGGTGCCCTGGCCCCAGAGGTGCAGAATCAATTGGGGCAGGAGGCGGATTTAAGGTTTCTATTAAATGCTGGTCTTCAATTTCTTTTTCCTCTGAGTTTTCTAGCTCTAAAACAATTTTCTGAGATTTCTTATCCTCTCTTTGGACCATGAGATTATTTCCTTCTTAGCATCCTGATTGTGGAGAAGCATAAAGGCTTGGACATATGAGATCTGATCCCATTTTCCAGATCTCTGACAAAATAGTTCTAATACTATACCATTTTAGGTA
>NW_007744129.1:10942-11788 GCF_000696425.1 Galeopterus variegatus
AACAGGCAGAAACAGTTGCCACATACAGATGAAAACACTCAAGCACATGCACACATACACACCCCAATGAGATGTCTCAACTAACAAACAAGTTCGTCAGTCAAAATTCTAACTTGCCAGAGAAAGATGGCGACGGGTCTCGAACGCCCGCGTCAGGAAACAGCGCGATCCTGAGAGCTGTGTGCTGTGATACCGGAGTATTGACTGCATTTCCAAGAGCAACAAAAGATGAATAATTCTTTCAAAAACGATCCTACATCGACAAACAAGCGGCAGCAGGTTCGAGGTTTTGGGGCCGACACGGAGAAGGACTCCTGGGAGCGCCCAGGCCCGGCTGCAGGAACGAATTGGCGGCTCAGATAGCAAAGGCCGGGAAACCCAGCAAAGGACTGCCCAGAAGCCGTCTGAAGCACGCCAGACTGGCCCACCCTGCATCCTCTGTGAGTCACCCACAGCAAAGTCCCACTTGCGGGGTGAAGCCCAACTACTCCCCGCCCGCCTGGCCCCCGCCAATCACACAAGGCTGGGCGCCCACAACAAAGCTGCCTCCATTTTCTAGGGTGGGGTCTGAAGGGCGGCTTAGTGAGGGCAGGCCAGTCATCTCTGTTTAGTGTGGCTCCACGCTGGGACATGCTGGGACGTGCTAATTGCTTACCTCGATGCGGGGCACCCCGGGGCCTGTGGACCGGCCTATAGTCCCACTCTTCCCACGGATCTCAGACGGGGCTGGTAGCGTGGGAAGTCCCCGGCCAACGTCGGGGGGGCTGGGAAGAGAAGCCCGCCTGGATCGTCTCTCTGCCACACCCTGGGCGTCGGCCCCAGATAAACTCCCTCTTCCCGGGAGGC
>NW_007744129.1:16878-17341 GCF_000696425.1 Galeopterus variegatus
GGGCCATAATAATCATATACATTGTATATTGACAAAATAAAAATTAAAAAAAATAAATAAAGATGCATATAGCAAGAAAAAAAATATTCTAACTTGCCAAATTCCACACCTATGATACCAATCCCAACATTAATTCTTACAAACAGCATGGAATAGAGGGTGCTGTAGTGTGCACACCAACAATACCTCATTGATCCAAGGATTCATCAATCCAGCTACAAACTCTTCTTTCCTCACCAACCAGGAGAAAACTGGCAGCCAGCAGCATGGTGGGGAGAACAGGAGAATCCACAGGGTTAAAAGGACCCTGGTGGCCACTTAGAAAAATCCCAAATTCTCCATCATAGGGCTTGCTTGACAGCCCAGGATAATCTACAAAAACTTGAGTGGGTTAACCCAGTATGCTTCTGCAGCCAAGTGCTGCAGCCATTGGGATTCAGGGGAATGTCCAGGCAACTAAGGT
>NW_007744130.1:0-13513 GCF_000696425.1 Galeopterus variegatus
TGGCAGTGGTGGGGGAGGGGGGCGGTGGCTGGCCAGTGAGGGAATCTGAACCCTTGACCTCGGTGTTATAACACTGCACTCTAACTGACCTAACTGGCCAGTCCTTGTGTTATCTTTTAATTCTATTTTCCACAAACTTTTTGAAGTACCCACATAATGTCTTTTTAAAACAATGTATTTGAGATTATAATATACAACCTTCCCCAACTTCTATGATGAAAAATTTTCAAATGTGGAAAAGTTGAAAGGATAAAAACATTGTTGCTCTCCAGCCATATTCAACAGTCGTTAGCATTTTGCCATGATTGCTTTGTTTCCCTATATGCTTTATTTATATACATTTATGCACAATTGCTGTCTCACTTGAAAGTAAGTCGTAGGTCTCAGGTCACTTCACTTTATGTACACCAATAGCATCTCCTAAGAAGGAGGATTATCTGTCTCCTGTATAAATACTATACTGCTACCACACCTAGGAAAATACGCAGTAACTCCATAATGTCCGTCTTTCCCTGCTTGTCCCAAGAATGTGTTTTATAGCTTCTTTCCTTTAAACTATTATCATCCAAACTAGGGTCGCACATTATATTTGGAAGTTAGGTTTCTTTAGTCTCTTTTTAGTGTAGTACAGTCCTCCTCTAACTTAAAAGAAAATTTTCAACTGAGGCATAACATATTCAGTGAAATGCACACATCTTAACTTTACAGCTTATGAAGTTTCACATATGTAAACTGTAAAATTTTTATTCCTGCAGTTTTCCCCTAACATAGTGAACATTTCCCCTCCATATTCAGTTTTCACAGATGGAATGATTTGGGGCCACTTTTGGCTTTGTAAATGGACCATATGTCAATGTGTTAATTTTTTAGTTGTGATGTGAGCCTGTCTGTTTCTGTTTCTTCCATCTTGTCTTGGTCATTCTTGTTTTGGCCAGAATAAAGAAAAAACATCTGTACTTGGGTTTTGGGCACCATGACTCCTGACTGGACCTGAAGGATGGGACTTAATAGGGGTTGATTTTAATTGTATTGGCCTCCGTATGCTACTGTAGCCTTCACTGAGGTCACACATAGCGGCAGTTGCCAGATCCCCGTAGATAAAGCATGACTGTGAAGGCGGAATAGAAAACAGTCTACCCGCACTGAGCTGGAGTTGCCAGAAGTGAACAGATGAGCGCTGAGTGCGAGCGTGTGCCAGAGCTGTCCTGGGGCCACTTTGTCCAGATCTCAGGAGCCTCCTGGAAAGCACTAATGTCTGAGAGGAAGTGAGGAGATCATTGGGGGACTGTAGTTGACTCCTGCTGTTGCCTACACACTGGTAGACTGTGGTCCCACGAGATGCCTCCTGGGGCGAGGCTGCACAGAGCCCATCTCCCATCAGGTGCTGCACACTTGGGGCTTGCTTTGGTCACGCTAACCAAAGGTTCATAGCAAGTTTTGACTCCTGCTGTTGCCTACACACTGGTAGACTGTGGTCCCACGAGATGCCTCCTGGGGCGAGGCTGCACAGAGCCCATCTCTCATCAGGTGCTGCACACTTGGGGCTTGCTTTGGTCACGCTAACCAAAGGTTCATAGCAAGTTTAGCTTCTTGCACCTGCCTCACATGGGGAGCACCTGAAGAAACACTTGCAACATCGGTTTATTCTGATATTTGCCTCCACTTTTACCAAAGGTTGCCCTCATTCACTCATAACTTTCATAATTTTTATGGGGTTTCCCTTGCTTCCTTGACCCTGTTTGTGCTGAGAGCTGGTGGGCTGTGCCCCATCTCACTGATTTGGAGGAACTGAAAGTGTTGACCTTCATTGCTGTGTCTTGTTTTGTGACCAGACGTTTTCTGTTTTTCATACAGCAGTGTGTCCCCTTCTGGAAAATGCACCCAGAAGGGTTTTTCTTCCCCAAGGCAGCACTGAGGTCCATGGAATTGTATGCTCTGCTGACTAGAGTACCTAAGAGACAGAAATATGTCGTGTAGACTAGGGGTCTGTGAAGGGCCAGGAAGTAAATCTTTTAAGCTTTACAGTCTCCAGTGGTCTCTTGGTCAACATCAGCTTCCCCCCCCCACCCTTTAAAAATGTTAAAACAATTCTTAGCTCCCTGAGTGAGCTGGATTCAGCTTGCAGACCATCATTTGCCAGCCCCTGCCCTAGACTCAGGGCATTACATCTTATGGCTGGGAAGGAGGTTCATTTTGGACACACGGTTCTGCCTTTGTCTGAGGTATAGCCAGGAGGGGTTGGGGAGCTCTTCCCAAAATAGGCAGGTGTCCTGCTGACCTTTCTAGAAGGAACTGGAAAGTCCCCACCAAGGACCATGATGTAACAACTTTTAACATTTGCCAATTCCCTGTTATTTTCCTTCCTTGTTTTCCTTCAGCATATCTAAAGGGAAAACTAAAAGGTAAAGGACTTAATGCGTTGACATTTTGGAGGCAGCAAATAACATGGTTTCTGGCAATATGGTGCTTCACTCTGCTGCTCTTAGGTTGAATGGGCAGTTGTTCAGGTAGAGCAGAGCTCTGGGGCCAGAGAAAGAGTAGGGACCATGAGTCAGTCTGGCCAGAGAAAGGGGTGCAGGCAAGACTTCCCATAGCATCATCCAGGCATTGAAGGGGTCTGCTGACAATCAGTTCCATCCCTTGCCACCGTAGGACTCTTGGGTTTAGTCTAAACCTTAGACCAGAAGTCCTGGCTGAGTTCATCTGCTCTCCAGGTAGAGCCACAAGTGTGCAGGGTTGATGCTGACTCATGTTTCTCTTTCATACACTAGAGACATCTGAACAGCTGACCCCTGAGGAGGAGCCTGAGGAGACAGAAACCTGGGCCAAGCCTCTGAGCCAACTGTGGCAGAACCGACCCCCAAATTTTGAGGCTGAAAAGGAATTCAATGAGAGTATGGCCCAGCAGGCCCCTCACTGCGCCGTCTGTATGATTTTCCAGACTTACCATCAGGTAAGCCTGTTCCATCCCCTCTGTGTGTACCCAGGACCAGCAGTCAGAGCGAAGCTAGATTTAATTGTGAGTGCATAGCTGATCACTGGTTGTCTTGGGAAAGGCTTTTTTTCTAGCATTCTTTACCCCATCCGTGTATTGGTCAGGCCTTGCCAGGCAGATAACCCAGCAATGTGGGTTTTCACTTGAGGCTACTTTGGAGATGAGCTGAGGATGTGGTTTAGGCCCTCTTTGCACATGCACTCTCCACAGACTTCACTGTTTGCAAAACAGTCTCTTTTTTTTTTTTATCGTCATTCTAGTTGATGATTATTCCTGCCAGGTAGTTTGTAGTTCTGGTGAGTCATCATGGAGGACTACAATCTAAACTTCAGATGAAAAGCAGGTCCTCTAATGTTGTCTACCTCTTTCCTTTCCTGTTGCCACTGTGGGTGCTCCCAGTAGCCAGAAGGTTCTTGGGAGGGGAGAAACAAAGGGCCTGACTGGGGGAGGGGAGTGGAGAAGCCTGGTCACTGAGCTCAGTTCTGCTCCTCCCACCCTGGGGTGTTGCGGATTCCACCATCATGGATCTCTTTGGGTCCAGCTCTAGGGGGCCAGAAAGGCATTCATAGCAGCAGGTTCCAGGAGACCAGCTCAGTCTCAGCTGGAACCTGCACAGGGTGGCAGGTAGGTAAGCAGTTCTCCTATGGTGGTTAATGTAGCATAGCTGCCACTGAGCCATTGCCTGTGAGGGAAGTGAATGGCCTGGTTCTTAGTGTCAGCAGATCTAGTGAGGGTTAGTGTTTCACAAATAGCATAGGCTCAGGGGGTGACATGTTCCTGTACCCCATCCTTGGAATGAGGGTGATGGTGCCATCCAGTAGCAGGGCCAGCAGGTGTTCACAATCAGTATAGTTTCTCAAGGGAAGTATGTGGACGTAATGTTCTTTCTGGAGGGGCCCCAAGCCAGGAATCACAGGTGGGGCTCCAGCCATGTGACAGTACTGCAGCTCAGGTGACCTGCTGACATGGACAGCCAGAGGCAACCAGTGCTGGCTCATTGGAAGCACGTGCTCTGGGTGCTCTCCCCGGGTGGGGCCACATGTGGTGTAGCACATAGGGGAGCCCACAGCAGCATCCTAGCTGCTTAGCATCTCAGTGCATTTTATTACCGCTTGGTTTGGGAAGATTGAAATCCCAGTTGCCTCTTACCTCGCTCCCTTTTCTCAGTTGCCCCCTAGGGGCCTTTGTTTGATGCTGCAATGAGAAATTGAATTTGAGTCATTAGAGGTAACTTCAATTAGTAGCTCCGGGATAATGGCTGTGCACCTGGGAGCAATAGCCATGGTCATATCAGTAAGAGAACCAGCTTTCTGCTGATGGAGCAGGTGGGGAGCTAAGAGCACAGGCATGTGCTCACTGAGGTGTGCACTTGTTCTTTCCTCTTAGGTTGAGTTTGGAGGCCTTAATCAGAACTGTGGAAATGCTCCAGATTTAGCCCTCCAGAAGCAGAGGACCAAGCCATTGATTCCAGAAATGTGCTTCACCTCAACTGGCTGCAGCACGGACATCAACCTTTCTACTCCCTACCTTGAGGAGGATGGCACCAGCATTCTAGTTTCCTGCAAGAAGTGCAGTGTCCGGGTCCATGCCAGTGAGTGCCTCTCACCTTTCTCTGCGTCCTTTCCCAGGAGCATGGGCCTGCTCACTGGAAGTCCCTGCCACCTGTCGATCCCCCAGTTCCCTCATGCAAAGGTTGCTTGTGTGTTGTTGATTGATTCTCACTGGACTCCAAGAGTCCATTCTTGCCTTAGTCAACTCTGTGCTGTCCTCCTGGCTCTGGATACCAGTTGGGGATTAGTTCCTGCTGCTCAGTAGGTGTTTGTACCAGTGGGTCTGCAGTTCTTGACTTTTTGAGACTTTGGGCTGTACTGTTTGGTTGAGCCCTGAGGACTCTGACTCTAGAATTCAGAGGGTTTTGTAAGATTTGGTTGGAGCTTTGGAAGGTGGTATATGGAAAAGAATTGTAAGACTACATTCTGACTGTCACCTCTGGGTTCAATTTACTCATGTCGTTGTCCCTGTTAGGTTGCTATGGAGTCCCCCCTGAAAAGGCTTCTGAAGACTGGATGTGTTCTCGGTGTTCAGCCAATGCCCTGGAGGAGGTGAGTACGCCCACATTCTTACTGTTTTCCCCTGAGACTTGGAGTACATTCAGGGCCAGACTGTTTCATGTTGGACTTTATATCCCCAGAAATCTGCCTAGGGCCAGGTACACAGTGATGTCAGAGAGTAAGTTTTATGAGGATAAATCCTATGACATTGAGAGTGGTTGCTGCCCACTGTGGCTGGCATGAATGGAGTCTGGAAGTTGTGTTTTCTCCTTGTGTGAAGACCACGCTGACATGGTTATGGTTCCTGTGGAGGAACCATAACCCTCTTTGAAGAATTTAGCCATTGGGTTGTAGACTCAGGATGGGGCTCAGATGGTTCATTTTGTAGCTTTCTCCTCATTGTCCCCCTAGAACCTGGCAGTTCCCCATATAGGAAGCAGTCAGAGCCTTGTAGTCTCATCAGTTTGAATACAGTATCTTTTTTTTTTTTTTCCTTTTTGTCTTTTTTTGTGACCGGTAACGGGATTGCAACCCTCGGTGTCGCGCCCGTACCGCGACCGGCAACGGGATCACAACCCTCGGTGTTGCGCCTGCACCGCCCACACACTCAGTATGGCGACACTTCTGGTTCCCACCTTCCTGGGTCCCAGGCACCTGCTGGTGGAGGTCAGTGGTCACACTGGGTAAGGGAGGATACACTGTGTGTAGGCCCACATTAGAGGAGAAGATCACAGGGCCTTGGACCCAGGGCTGACTGAGGTAGCCTTTGCCTTTTGGCAGGTGGGTCCACGTTTCATGTGCTGTGGCAATTTTGGAAGCAAGGTTTGTCAACATTGCAGAAAGAAGTCCGGTGGACGTGAGCAAAATCCCCCTGCCTCGCTTCAAACTGGTAAGGAAGAAGAGTTGGGTGTGTGGACTCTACACAGTTACCCTTCTGAAGGGTCTCTGGGTGCAGGAGAACAAAGCATCTCTGCTTGGCCAGTAGCCACTTTTACCCTCTGGTATTGGTCAGTTTGTGATTCTCACCCTGTTGTTAAATTACTTAATAAGTACACCCATAATGAGACATGAGATGAGAACAGGTTGTGTGTGCCCTTGTGTTTTGGGAAGGTGGTTGGCTCTAGCTCAGTTGGCTGTGTGCATTTGGGAGGGGGGACAATAGAGGAGAGTGCGCCACCAGGCCGGCCAAAATACAGTATCTTTTTTTGACTTTGCTTACAGTTATTATTAACAGTAATGGTGAAGAGGATTATGTTAAGTTGAGTGACTACTTGGTACACATTAGCCCCAAGTGGCCTCTCCATCTTCCTACAGAGGAGTCCTGATTACAGGGGCTGCATAGGAGAAGCCCCACATGCTATGATTCTGTTTTCTTATGTTGAGGTTAGAGTTGCCCAAAGGAAGTTGGGGGGAAGAATAGATTGGATGTTAATGACTTGAGGTAACCACTTTCCTCCCTCTCCCTTCTTGGCAGGACTGCTGTTTATGCTCATTACGAGGAGGGGCCCTGCAGAGAGCAAATGATGACAGGTGAGTTTTCTGATCAGTCTGAGAACACACAGGCTCGGTTCTGAAGCAGCATGCAGCAGCATTGCGAGTGCAGTGGCTGTTCTCCTGAATGACCTATGAGGATTTGGGAAGTATATCATGTGTCCCTGAAATAGCATCTCCAAGGCTAATTTTAAACATAGGATGCCAAGGGGAGCCAAATACTCCCAGACCTTGCCAACTCCAGTTTTCCCTCTGAGGCAGAGATGTAAGTAACATCTTTCTTTTGGAGGAGCAAAGAGTGGCCTCACAAAAGTATGAAGACCCCATAAAGGTGATGCAGGGACTTTGTGAGCTGAGAGCAAGGACATTTACCCTGTTAAAGCTGGAGCTGGTGTGCAGAGTGGCCACGGCCAGGGTCTAGAGAGCAACTTTTCATACAGCAAACTCTCCCTGGCTCAGACCTGCTGTTTGGAATGAGGGTGAGTGTCCTCCAGGAGGACAGTGGGACATTGAGAAGAGCTCAGCCAGGCCCACCCACTACTGAATCAAATCTACAGAAGTTTCTGGGCTTCTCTGCTGTCAGTCAGCTCATTTCCATGGAGCTGGATCTTTGTGCTCAGTCTCATGTTTAGTTGTTCAGAGGTAGCAGCATAGGATAAATGAGGTTTTTGCCCTGGAGAGCTGGCTGTCTGGGGGATAGCACACACAGGTGAGTGGGCACTAGCAGTGAGTATGCTGCTTCCAAGCGAGCTCCTGTGGGAACTTGAAGCATACATGCTGTCCAGCCTCCTGCCTCCCGGGAAGCCCCGCTTGCTGTTCCAGATAGAGGACTCTTCTTGCTGCTTCCACTCCTTTCAAGGCACTTGCTGCCATTGCTTGAGGTCATGGTGTTCCTCACAATTGTGGGACAGTGCCGGTAACGTTTTCTTTATTTGGGGTGGAAAGAGCCCTGCTTGAGCCTCTCACCTTTACCTTTTAATCCCTATTCTGTCCTCCAAGCTACACAAAACAAATCTGTTCGCGCTCCCACACAGTAGCCTTGCCGGCGCTGCAGACAGCTTCCACGCAGCCTCAGCCTTGTCTGTGGTAGGTTTTCACATGGCCTCATTTTAAGTGCTTTCACCATTTTTGTTGTTCTCATCCTGGCTCATGTTGGGTTTCCCAAAAATGCCCAGCACCAATTCTCTCATTCTCTAAGGATATCTGTCGAACAGACCTCTCAGAGTATGTGGGGCTTGGGCCAGACCTTAAAGAGTAAGTCTGCTATGGATAAAGGGAGCAGAAGGGAGAGGTCATTTCAGCCTAGGGGAAAGCTGTGGTTACTGGCAGATTGGGGCACAGTTGGGTATGTTTTCAGGAAGCACACAGGTCCTGTGGTGAAAGAGGTCTGTGTCAGGCTCTCTAATTTACTCTCACTCCCTGAAACCTGCCACACTCAATTAGCTGGGGCTCTGCTCATTTTGCAACAGACTGAATGAGTGAGAGTGTAAGAAGTGTGGCCCTGTGCTAAGCCTGGGCAGTGTTGGGGGGGGCTGTTTCCACACACTCAGTATGGCGACACTTCTGGTTCCCACCTTCCTGGGTCCCAGGCACCTGCTGGTGGAGGTCAGTGGTCACACTGGGTAAGGGAGGATACACTGTGTGTAGGCCCACATTAGAGGAGAAGATCACAGGGCCTTGGACCCAGGGCTGACTGAGGTAGCCTTTGCCTTTTGGCAGGTGGGTCCACGTTTCATGTGCTGTGGCAATTTTGGAAGCAAGGTTTGTCAACATTGCAGAAAGAAGTCCGGTGGACGTGAGCAAAATCCCCCTGCCTCGCTTCAAACTGGTAAGGAAGAAGAGTTGGGTGTGTGGACTCTACACAGTTACCCTTCTGAAGGGTCTCTGGGTGCAGGAGAACAAAGCATCTCTGCTTGGCCAGTAGCCACTTTTACCCTCTGGTATTGGTCAGTTTGTGATTCTCACCCTGTTGTTAAATTACTTAATAAGTACACCCATAATGAGACATGAGATGAGAACAGGTTGTGTGTGCCCTTGTGTTTTGGGAAGGTGGTTGGCTCTAGCTCAGTTGGCTGTGTGCATTTGGGAGGGGGGACAATAGAGGAGGCTGTACTATCAGTTCCTGGAATCATTGGCTTTCTTTCCCTGCATTGAAGAAATGTGTCTTCTGCAAGAAGAGGAGGAAAAGAACCGCCGGCTGCTGCGTGCAGTGTTCTCATGGCCGTTGCCCAACTGCTTTTCACGTGAGCTGTGCCCAGGCTGCCGGAGTGATGATGCAGCCGGACGACTGGCCTTTTGTTGTCTTCATTACCTGCTTCCGGCACAAGATTCCTAATTTGGAGGTGAGGAAGGGTGCCATTCTAGAATTCTCCTGGCAGTTTTCAGGATCATTTTCTCTGCATGCTGTCCATTTATTGTGTCAGCAAATATTTCCTCAAGCATTATGCTTTATGGAGAGTGCTAATGAGTGAGGGATTAAGCGATGGCTACTGTCCATCTCTACTCCCTGCCTCGTACTTTGCAATCCAGTGGCACCAAGCTGCTTGTGGGTGATTTCATTTGATTATCCATTCACTCATTTGCTTCACCACCACACTGTCCATCTCTACTCCCTGCCTCGTACTTTGCAATCCAGTCGCACCAAGCTGCTTGTGGGTGATTTCATTTGATTATCCATTCACTCATTTGCTTCACCACCAGGATAAACTCCTTTAGGGTCCGTATCTTATTAATCTGGGCGTCCTTATTACTTCACCCAGTGTCAGGGACATAGCAGAAGCTCTGTAAATGTTGAGAATTAGTGGGGAGACCTCCCAACAGTTAAGCATTAACTTCCATATAGTAGAGACTTTTGCAGTTCTCTAAATGGTGAAGCTCAGAGAAAGATACATGCAATGTTAGCTAGAAGAGTTAAGAAAGGATTTGGGTAGAAGGTAGCTTTTGAAGTGGGTCTTAAATGATAAGAAATGATGAGTGGGAGGCCATTCAAGGCTTCAGAAACAGGCTAAGTCTGGAAGAATGAACATACAAGACTGGTCCTGGGAACATGGTGGGGATGATGCTTGAGGTGAGCAGCACCAGAGGATGAAGGCCCTGGATTGCCACTCTTGGGAGTCTGACCTCTCCCCTGGATGAGGAGAACTTTTTTAATATTATAATTTTGAACTGTATTTTCTAACAGTCATTCTACTGTGGTGATTGAGGAGAAGATTCAAGGAATAAGAATAAGAACTTGAGACAGGGCAACCAGTTGGCTTAGGAGAGAGTGAGGTCTGAAATGAGGACACATTGGCAGAGCTTTGGGGTCACATCTGACCCCAAGAACTTGACAGGGTTTGTTGTTCGCCATGGGGAGAGGGGATGGAGAGAGAGGGAGGGGAGGAGGAAAGGGTGTGGGAACAGGCACTGAAAATGACTCAGGTTACTCCCTTGAGAGATGGAAAGGAGAGATAGGATGATGTTGTTAACTGCAATCAGGAACTGGGGGGAGAGATGAAAAAGAGGAAAGGACATGTAGTCTTTTTTTTTTTTTTTTTTAAAGATGACCGGCAAGGGGATCTTAACTCTTAACTTGGTGTTGTCAGCACCACGCTCACCCAATGAGCTAACCGGCCATCCCTATATAGGGATCCGAACCCGTCGCCTTGGTGTTGTCAGCACCACACTCTCCCAAGTGAGCCACGGGCCGGCCCCAGGACATGTAGTCTTTGACGTCTCTGAAACATTCCAGTTGAGCAACCAGCAGGCAGCTGGATTAGCCATGAGGGTAAAGACTGGATATTGGGCCGGCCCGGTGGCGCACTGGAGAATGCGCCGCTTGGGAGCGCGGCGGCGCTCCCGCCGAGGGTTCGGATCCCATGTGGAGACCGGTTCCCGCTCACTGGCTGAGCGCGGTGCAGATGCAACACTGAGGGTTGCGATCCCGTTGCCGGTCAGTAAAAAAGGACAAAAAAGGACAAAAAAAAAAAAAGACTGGTTATTACCAGCATTTAATAGGACAGTTAAATCCAGTTCCCATTAGCAACAGGGCTCTGGAGATGGCCAGTATGAGAAGCAGATAGCAGAGCATGAGCCAGTGAAAATAGTAGAACACCACAGTCTAGTAGGCTAGCAGAGGGAATACGGTGGCCACAGGCTGCAGAGAAGGCAGGTCTGGTTTGGTGGTTATTGAGTACTCCACACTGAGATGTTGTCGGAGGTTGGGTCAGAAGCCGGACTATAGTTGGGGAAGACCCTGCTATCAGTGAGTTACAGTCCCACAGAAGAGATGGTCATACAGGTTTGTCAGTAGTGTGGAAATACAGCAGAGGGCCTGTCTCAAAGAGTGAACTTTGCACTCTGCCATTTGGGATCACAGAAAAGTCTTTGTTAGCTGACTAGATTCTCCTTTTTCATAAAGATATTTTATTGCGAATGAGAGGTGGTCCAGGGGTATGGTTAGGACCTTAGGAAGATGAAAAATTATTCTATGTGCGTATGAGACTAGAGGAGTAAAAGCTTGAGGTAGCGTTGAGTCCCAGCCATGGTGGGGAAATGATAGTCTTATTGTGGAACAGGGTAGTGCTTTTGGGATTTTCATCTCCACATGCAGAAGTTGGCAGCTGTAGACTGCTGATGCTGTGAGGAATTTGCAGGTACTGTTGAGAATTTCTTTCACTGATTCGTTCTTCAAATATTTATTGAGCATGCCAGGCATAGTTTTGGGTGCTAGAAATATACCAGTGGACTGGACAAAAATGTCCCTGTCCTTCTGGTGGATATAGCATAGTTGAAAGATATGTAGGAAACTAGTAGATACACAGAACGTAAGATGGTGAGAAGTGTGGTGCATAGAAATAAAGCAGGATATGGGGAATGGAAGAGGAGGTACTAAGGAATGGCATTAGTAAGTTGACACTTGGATGTGAGAGAGCAACTGTGCAGATAAGTGAGGAATGGCATATCAGGAAGAGGGAACAGCAATGCAGAGACCCTGAGTACAAACGTGTGGCACACACGTTCAGGGACCAGCAAGGAGGCTGCATGGCTGAGCAGAGCAGAATGTGTGGGCAGGTTGGGCAGGAGTGGCTGGATATGAGGCTACCATGTTCTTTGTGATCCCGTTAGCATCAAGGACAAGTTCAGAACAAGAAGGATGAGGTGAGGGCACCAGAGATGGCAATAGCAGGATCCTTGTCATGGGGGCAGTTTGTTGTATGCAGCTGGGGACATCCAGGAAACCTCATTCTTTGTGTCCTAGCCTGCAGGGTAGATAGAGCCAGTGCTGAGATCTGTGTGGAGCATTGCCTGGGGGCCCAGGGCCTCTGGTCACCTATTGAGTCTCCCCTTTGATACTTTGGTTTGTATCTAAGGTGTGTGCATTAGTAGGTGGTATTTGTTCAGTTCCTCACAACAACAGGGAAGTCACAAGAGTCTGTTCAGGGAGTTTTGGGTAAGAGTCTGTTCAGGGAGTCTGTTCAGGGTGTGGTGAAACAACCCGTTGTGGATTGGGAGCTAGGGAGGAGCTAAATTTATAGAGGAAAATATGGCACTGTTTCTTCCACTGTCCTGGCTGGGATATGAATATCTAAAAAGGCCTGTTTCAGCTCCCATCTCTTCTCTCCCTTTCACTTTCCATTCTAATGCCTTTTCCCTGATAAAGAGGAACTGATTGATCTCAGTCCCCATTTGCCAGGCCTCAAGTCTGTGTGAGTAACCCAAGCCTCTTGTCTTTTCCAGCGTGCCAAGGGCGCCTTGCAGAGCATCACTGCAGGCCAGAAAGTCATTAGCAAGCATAAGAATGGGCGTTTCTACCAGTGTGAGGTGGTCAGGCTCACCACTGAGACCTTCTATGAAGTCAACTTTGATGATGGTTCCTTCAGCGACAATCTTTATCCTGAGGACATAGTGGTAATGTCTGCAAGGAGCTTCTTGGGCAGTTTGGGATGGGGAATGTCTCTAGTTCTGGCTGGCAGACTGGCTATGGGTCTGCTTGCCTTTTCTAGCCATGTCCCATGGCTCCATCAGTCGGTCCCCAAACAGAAAGGTCCCATGGCTCCATCAGTTGGTCCCCAAACAGAAAGAAGCTTCTGTACTGGGCTGTCCTTGCAAAGAAAATTGTGTGCTAGTAAGTACCCTCCTTCCCCTAGATGTCCCATGGCTCCATCAGTCGGTCCCCAAACAGAAAGAAGCATCTGTACTGGGCTGTCCTTGCAAAGAAAATTGTGTGCTAGTAAGTACCCTCCTTCCCCTAGAATTTCGTGGGAATCAGTGTTTTCTGCAGTTCTTTGAAACATACCTATATTTTGGTCTAAACTATCCTTACAGGCATTCTAGTGCAGTATAAGAGCCCTTTGGAATCAAACCAATTTGCCAGTACTAGCTTCATTGTTTAGTAATTGTGTGATTTTAGGAGAATTATCCAACTTGGAATCTGCTTTGGGCTCTTCACAGTTGAGGGCTTTGGGACCAAGGAGAAACTGCTTGGAGACACCCCTGGCCTGCTTATGTTATCAACACCTGAGACTCTAGAGGCATTGCGTGGACTCAAATCCTAGGTTTCCTGGCTCAGTATTCAGGACTTAGTTCAGGTTTACCCTACCCCCACCCTGCCTTCTCATGTGGCAGACTAAGCCCCAAGGTAGAGGAATAAAGCCCTTCTTCCTTTAACAAATCAGGTATTTCCCATGTTTATACCACATTAGCAACTTAATTGCTAAAAGCACATTCATTAGTTATAAGGTAGACATGTCATACTAAAGACAGTATTGGTAGTATTCATAGCAGTAAGATAGTTATTATTTATCAAGTTCTTATAGTATGCCAGGCACTATGTTAAGTGCTTTATGTCAAGTTCTCTTTAACGTCTCACACCACCTCTGAGGGGTATTATTTCTAACTTATGGAACAGTAATCTCAGGACTTCCTTTTCTAAAGGTTATTGAGAATCCCAAAGCGCTTGTGTTTTTGTGGGTTACAGTCTATGAATATTACTCCA
>NW_007744130.1:16634-17337 GCF_000696425.1 Galeopterus variegatus
GTGAACACTGGGTTTTTCTTTTTTTTCTCTAAATTGTAATTGCACAGTGGTGAAGAATGCAATGACAACTATAGAGCCTGGGACCATTACCTTGATTTGTGTTCAGGTGCCAGCAGTTGTACCCATCATAGATTTTACACCATCACTGCAATAGTGTTTTAATATTACTGATTGAATATCCCTTCTCCAAAATGCTTGGGACCACAAGTGTTTCCCATTTTGGGTTTTTTCAGATTTTGGAATATTCGCAGATAACTGGTTGAGCATCCCTCATCTGAAAACCCGAAATCTGATATGCCCCAAAGTCCAAAACTTTTTGAGTGCTGACATGATACTTGAAGAAAATGTTCATTGGAGCATTTTGGATTTCAGATTTTCAGATTAGGGATGCTTGACCTGTACTGTGAGAACAGTAATGGCCTCACAGGCTCCTTGAAATGTCTCAGGAACCCCTCAGAGGTTTGCATACCACACTTTGAGAACTACTGTTATAGGAGGTGAAACTGAATTGCAGAGTACTTATGTGACTTATCAAAGATGACGTGTTCACATAGTTAAAACTTCCATCTCAGGTCGGGGGGGGACGTTGGGGGCGTGTATTTCTTTTTAATTGTTAGATTCATACAAAATATATTTATTCATTACCTACTTAATAAATGAACCGGCAGTACAGTATAGAACAGTTTCCACTCAATAAATGAAC
>NW_007744131.1:0-211 GCF_000696425.1 Galeopterus variegatus
CAAAGCCTTGCAGTTTCAAATATTGACCTTGCAAGAACAGGAAATTTTCCCCAGGCTAGCGGATCTTTGTTGCAAGATAAGAATTGTGGCACAGTAGGTTGCTGGCTCAAAAGACAGACTAGTTACTGATTGTTATGTAAGATACTGAGCAATTGTTATAGGAAGGAATGTTTGCTAAGATCAAACTGTTGTTGATAGGACCACTTAATTG
>NW_007744131.1:5822-6213 GCF_000696425.1 Galeopterus variegatus
GACCTGATATACTATCCTACAAATTAAATGATGGAAATGTTTTTAAAAAACTCAGATGGACTGCACTCCAGAGTAAGAGGCCCTGACTGTGTTTTCTTAATGGGCTCCATGTTAGACTCTGTACCACAGAACGTGGAAGCAAAGAGTTCTGGTCTGTCATTGTTTGTACTAATGTTCAGTGGGCATAGTGCAGGAGGGGAACAGAATAAGAAGTAATATGTTATAAAAGACTTTCATTTAGTACAAATAAATACTTAATCTGAAGGTGTTCTTATAGTGGACATTCATATTTATTTATAAAATCTTAGAAAATCCCCTACTCCAATACTTGTGAGAATAATATAACACATACTTTAAAAGAAACTTTAGAGGTATTTGAATTTATATGAGG
>NW_007744131.1:8254-9118 GCF_000696425.1 Galeopterus variegatus
CAAAATACACTGAATTCAGTGAACATTTACAGAGTATTTATAGCACCATACAGAGGATAATTAAATGTTCTCCCAACAAAATGTACCTTACATTTTCTTGCCTTATCTGCCAACCTTCCACCTGAAAGGCCTCAGTCATCTTACCTCTTCATTTATTGAACTGCTCATCCTTAAACATACAACTTGAATTATAGCTATTGCACAAAGTCACCTCTTATTGTTCCAGCTAAGAGTGTGAATCTGTCTTTTCTGCCCTGTCATAACAGTTAGAATGTACACATGCACTTGACTTTACATTCTACCTTCTGCTGTTCATTAACAGTTACATGTTGCCTGTTTCCAAAACAGACCACTNCAAACCATGCGGTGGAACTGTGCATCATTTTAGAATGCATGTTCAGCAAAACTGGAGGGGGGTACCATGAACATAAAAATGAAGACAAGTCATTTTCTGCAAAACAACTGGTTGGTGCTAGGAAAGGAAGTCATAGAGTTCTGACTCTTCTCTTTCTTTTAAAGGAGTAGATTTATAACAAATTATTAAAGCATAAATCTTCTCTGACTTCTCCCTTAACACCACACTTTACATTTAAATCTCCAATTCCATCAGTGCTTTCTTTGGGATGGGGGATTTTACTCTCTATTTCTACTCCTGATGGAAGCCACCTAGTCTGAACCCTTCTCACCTCGCACTATTAATATTTCGGAAGAAATTCTCTTTATTGTCCTGGATAAATCTCACACTAAAATACTGCCTTCTTCTCACAAGCCTTCCAGAAATCCCTCAGCATAAATTATACACCAATGTTTTCCAACCCAAAGTAAGCTGAGAATCAGGAAACAACGTTTCTAAAGTGGATCTCA
>NW_007744131.1:11016-11385 GCF_000696425.1 Galeopterus variegatus
GATGAAAGGAGTGACAGAACAGAGTGACTGATCTGAGGGACCCTGCTACCATGGGCTACCTTGCATGATACAACATCAAGCTATCTCCTTGGAGCCTCACAAGCTCCACATGGTAGGTTTTAGAGAAATAGAAATTAAATCATTTGAACAAATTTTTTAGTGGAATACAATTTTTTGAAGACCTACTATGTTTTGGCTACTATGCTAAATGCTGTACATGCATTTCTTCTTTGGAAAATATTACATCCAAGATAAGAAGATTTGTATAATCCAATGTGTTTATAACCAAAAATAAGTGATATGTGATAATACAGAGTAAAAAATATATATATAAACAGTGAAGAAATAACATTTTGTAATTGACTTTTT
>NW_007744131.1:13596-14719 GCF_000696425.1 Galeopterus variegatus
GTAAAACTGTGTTTGACTCTGTCCTTTTCAAACTAATACTGCATTAATATGAGTTCTGAGAGATCATCTGTTTTCATGGCAGTAAATTTTCTCTATGAATGAACTATTCTTAGGACTTTTTATCTGGAGGAAATTTTTTAAAAGACTTTTGTCAAATAAGAAGTTATTACTTTTAACCTTGATGGAAACGTTATGACTTTATGCCTTCATTTGGGACAATGCTTGCAAATTGCTCCCTATGTGTAAAATTGTGGCAGGGATCATTTCCATGAAGGGCTCTTACGGCTGCACAACTGCACAGGAGTCTGCAGAAGCTCATGAAGCCATAGTTCTGGGCNCATGCCCCCTCAGGACTAATCTGCATCCGGAATATATTTTTAAGACATATTTTTGCTGAGTGACCAGAAGGTAGCGCTTCACCACTGCAAACAAATGCTTAAGCCCTACAAGTTAACACTAGGCACTAACCTAAGAAATGTTTTTCTCTCCCTAACATTTTGCTCCTTTGTTTGTCACACAAAAAAAGGTCTTAACGATGAGTTATTTTACAAGAAATCAGGATGATTGTGCTTTAAAGAGAAAATTAATGAAAACACCTTAAACATCGATTGTCACAAATTATTCACTATCAAGTATGAAAAAAAATTCTCAGACTCCTTTTAAACTAAAATTACATGACTTGGTATTTCCACCCCACAAATTACAAACAGGAAGCAATTTTGACAATAATAAGCACTACTATAAACGAACAAAGAACAAGATTTTTAAAAAAGATAATTTTTGTAAAATATAAAGTCAGCAAAAGGCTTTAAAATATTTTACAAGAAATCAGCCTATTTTATCTCTTGAGTGTTTTACTTCACAATATGATAGCAATATCTCACAATGTATTTAAGAGAAATATACATTATATAAAATATGATTATAAATGAAAACACAATAAAACTGTTATGAAAGTTTTGTTATATCATGCTGTCACAGATCTGCTGATCACATGTAACTGAAAACAATGTTACTTAGTACAAGCATATTCTCCTTGAAAACCTAAACTGTCTGTCCCTCGGGATCCAGCCAGTGTTCATCTATATACGCACAACTTCAGTTTTTCATTATAATGCCAGCT
>NW_007744131.1:16686-17336 GCF_000696425.1 Galeopterus variegatus
AAATAAATGATCAATCTTTCACAATTTGCTACTAACAAGTTGAAACATTTGCTATTTTTTTCCCAACTACTGTGGACTTTCTGCTAGATAAAAAGACTTTAGATTGGGAAAGATCTGTGAATCTCAAAAACTGAAGGGTTTATATTAAACTCTGAATCCTATGATGTTTCAAAAACTGATAAGGACTTTAAGAAGACTTTACAGAAGATGTTTATTATACTTAGAATTCCATAAGTCTTCTAGGAAACCTTATCATGTATCAATCAATTCCTTTCAAATCAAGCTGTGCAAGTCTTTCCTATTTTAAATGCAAATAGTAGCCAATATTTTTTTCAAAAGACTCTACGCAACATAAAGGCAGAAGAGACCATTCTTACTGGGAGCCTGCAGATGTGGAGCCAGGTGAATGAGTTTACTATACTTTTTCATCCTTCATGCCTCTTACAGCAGCTTTTCTCACTGTCTATGACGGCACAGGGAACACTGATCTATGGCCCAGTCTCTGAGAAAGGCGGCCGACTTCCTCACTGCCCTTAAGTACCTTTGAACACATTCCCCAAGCACAGCAGGCCCTTGTCCTGCACTGCAGCCTGACCACCCACTGTGGCTTGTTGACCAAACACGCAGAGACGGGAGCCTCCAGGACACAG
>NW_007744132.1:0-17326 GCF_000696425.1 Galeopterus variegatus
AGGCCACACATGGCCAGAGCGGGGGGAGAACGCAGCTGGAGTGAGGAAGTGCCATGAGCTTGGAGGGGTGTCCAGGGCCCCCAGCAGTCCAGGGTGTCTCTCGTGCCTCACTGCTGGGCCTGGGCATCACTGTCTGTTCCTGCCAGGCCTGGTCTCTAAGACTACCAGCTCTACCCATCTGTCACATTCCTTGGATGGCCACAAGAGACTAAGGCTTGGCTCCTTTTGTGAGCTGCTGAGGAGCAGAAGCAAGTGAGGGGGAAGGTACCAGAGTGAGGAGAGGCCCTAAGCAGACCCTGGGTGGGCATCCCCATTTGCTGGCTGGGTCTCTCTCCAACCAGCAGACCACTCAGTAGCTGTGGTGGGAGGCAGGACAGTACGGACTCTGGAGTCACACTGCCTGAGTCCAAATCCTACCTCCAGCACTGTGTGACCTGGGCAATGCTGTTAAATGCTATGTGCCTCAGTTTACCCATCTAGTTATGAGGATGAGCCGTGAGTACACAGAACAGAGCCTCGAGCATAGTTCCACAAGTAGTCACTGTTCTACAAGTGTTGGCTGCTGCACCGGTTGTTATCTGTGTCCTGCTGCCTGACTTGCTAGCTCCTGGTGCACTCCACCAGCTAGATTGGACTTCCCAGGATGTTGATACATCCTGGACAGAGTCTGAGTTCTCCCCATCTCTCTCGACCATTCTATTTTCCTGCTGGTTCCCTTAATACCTCGGCCCCCAGCCCCCACCTGCCATTCTTAGCTTACACCTCTCCCCATCCAGACCAAAGAGCAGAGCCACCCCCCCCCCCGTGTGTCCAGGTCAACTTATAATACACTTATTGATGTCTCTGCTCAGCCATGACTTTCCCAGTAACAAGGATTCAGGAATGATATGTGTGTCCATGGGGAGCAGGTGGCCAGAAAGTGTGATGAGCAATATGAAAGATTGTGCAGAGGGAGCTCTGAGAGAATGCGAAGTGCGGTGCACCCCAGACTTGGGGGAAGGAGGAAGCCCTCACGGGTGGCACCTGGACTGCATGGTGAATAATACAAAGCTAACTTCAAGGAGTACTGGACAATGCACGCTAGATAGGAATTCTACATGCACCATCACATTGATTCTGCATGGTAACTTTGAGGGAGGTAATACTATTATCTCTGTTTAACAGATAAGGAGAGTGAGGCTCACAAAGGGCTAGCTCCAGACTGAGCACCCTTGAACACTTCTCTGCTGCCCCTTGATGGCTCAAGTTCTCCAAATAAATGGCATCATCACTGCCTTCCCATTCAACTGGAACCTCAGGAAAACATTTATGACTAAGCATGATGACAAGAAAAATGGAAATCTGGCTGGGTATGGGTGAGGGACAGAGAGCTATCAAAGCCTGAGGCTGCAAGGGACAGAGTCCCAGAGAGATCTGAGATTAGGAGGATCAGGCCAAATGTGGACCCCAGGAGTGGCACTGGGCAGTGACCCAGACTTTGCCTGCCCAGGGAGTCTCAGAGCTCCAGGTCTCTGCAGGCCTGGTAGTGTACATGGACAGTATATGGTTTGGCTTTATCCAGACAGAGAAAAATGAGGGACAGCAACCTGTCTTTCCAGCCTGCTCCCCAGACACCCCCATCACACCTGCCCAGATGCTACTGGCCTTTAAGTTTGAAATACTGGCCTGACTTGCCTATTGTCTCTACCTATCGACAATAAGCAATGTCTATCTGGTTATCCATCAGGGGAAAGACTACTGGGTTGGAATGAGACACTCTTGGGTTTGAATCTCAATTCTGTAGCTCCCCAGCTGTGTGTCTATGGACAAGTCACTTAACACCTCTGAGCTCTCATTTCCTCATCTGAAAAGTGGGAATAATGCTTAGTCACATGCACTCATACAACCAATAAAAAGGTACTTCAAAAAGTTCATGGAAAAATAGAATTAGAAGATTATATGAATCTTTCCATGAATTTTCTGAAGTACCCTAATATATATACTGAGCACCTATTATATGCCAGATATTGTTCTAAATCTTGGGGACACAGTGGAGAGCAGGCAGAGACAGTCCCTGTCCTCATGGAGCTGACGTTCAAGTGTGGGAAACAGATAATAAACACATAATTTCAAGAAAGAGACAGAGTGAGGAGATAGAGAGCAGCCGAGAGAACTACTTCAGATTAGGTTTCCAAGGAAGGGCTCTCTGGGAAGAGATTTCAAAGCTGGAATCTGAAGGATAAGGAGGAGTCATACAAAAAACCTGGGAAGAGTCCCAGGCAGAGGGAAGAGCAATTTCAAAGGCCCTGAGATGAAAAGGAGTTGTCATGTCAAAGAGCCTGGGGAGCCTGGGGAGCAAGGGGATGGGGGTGATGGGAGGGTGAGCAGGGAGGTGGAGATGGACCAGTTCAGAGAAAGGGATTGGAATTCTATCAGAACACAGTGAAGCCAACGGAAGGTTTTATTCAGGGGAGTGGCACATCCCCATTTAGATCCACATTATGCATAAAAGCACAGGGCATCAGGTAGGTGCTCGATAAATGTTGGTTGACTCTCATGTAGCCTCCATCCCAGTAGGTCTCAGAGTCCTGGGCCTCTGCAGACCTTGTAATATCACATGGGCAGTGTGTAGCTTGGCTTCATCCAGAAGGGGCAGAACAATGGGGCAACAGCCCTTCCTTCCAGGCAAGGTGTTCTCTTTTCTCTGTCCTCTCGCAGATCTGCCAGCCAGCCACCTTTCCAAAGACAAAAGGCGGGTGCTATGGTTTGAATGTGTCCCCCAAAGTTCATATGTTAGAAACTGAATACCTAGTGCAACAGTGCTGGGAGGTGGGGCCTGATAGGAGGTATTTAGGTCAGGGGGCTTCGCCCTCTGATTAATGGATTAATGTTGTTATTATAGGAGTGGGTTTGCAATAGCAGCAAGTTGGCGCTCTCTTGCTCTCTCCCACACTCTCTGGCTATGTGATGCCTTCTGCCATGTTATGATGCAGCAAGAACACTCTCACCTGATGTGACCCCTCGATCTTGGACTTCTCAGCCTCCAGAACCATGAGCCAGATAAATTTCTGTTCATTACAAATTACCCAGACTGTGGTATTCTGTTACAGCAGCATAAAATGGACTAAGTGAGTAAATGAAAACCCACCCATTTCTCAAAATAGCCATCAAGGAGTTTCCAAATCCTGAGAAAAACACATGAACGATACTGTTTGTAAGGAGACTTTTCCCAATGTGGAGGATTTCCATCAGAGAAGTGTCCTCTGAGGGGTTCTTAGCCTTCCCAACCATCTGAAGCAGCAGAGCAGCCATCTGGAGGGAGGAGGCCAGGGACAGAGGGACGATAGGAGCCCAGGGAGACAGCAGCAGCTCTTTAGTGTGAAATGGCCAGGATGGGACACCAGGCCCAGGCAGGGACCATGGGAGTCAAGGGCATAGAGAACCCTCAGAGAGATCCAGCTGTAGTGTCAACTCTTTGGGGAGGAATTTGGCAATGGCTGTCAAAACTGAAAATGCACTTTCCTTTTGACCCAGCAATTCCACCTCTAGAAATTTATCTTCAGACACATTTGCATATGTGGGCAAAGATTTATGGACAAGGTTATTCACTACAGCAAAAGATTCAAAATGCCCTAAAAGTCTACTAGCAGGGAACTAATAGATTAAAGTGATGGCAGTGGAAATCTATATCTTCCTCCCTGACCTCACCTCTTGTGCCTCTTCCTGTCTCTCACTCATCTCCAGCCAGTCTGGCCTCCTCGTTCTCCCCAACACCCCAGGCATATTCCTGCCTCAGGGCCTTTGCAACTTTAGCCATTCTTCCCCCCAGAAATGCAAGGCCACAATGGTGAAGCTAGAGACCCTCAAGCCCAGAGGAGCTGGTAGCCTATAGGTCTTGACTAGCTCAGAGGTGACCCAACTGAATGGCTCCCCTTAATTGCCATAGTCAATAGGATAGGGCAGAGGTGACAGGGTGCATGTGATTATGTTACATAAGATTGTGACACCTCTCTTGCAAGGAGACTCTGTCTCCCTAGTGGCTATGTTGGGGGCTCACATGGCAGGGAACCCAAGGTCATCTCCAGAAGCTCAGGGTGGTCTCCAGCCCACAACCAGAAAGAAACTGAAGCTCTGAAAGGAAACACAAGGAAGTGAAATCTGCCACTCACCTTGTGAGCTTGAAGCAAGCCCTTCCCCACACCAGCTCCGGGGGAGAACATGACAATCCATCTCCAGCCACCACCTTGATGCTGTCTTTCTAAGCACCAACCTAAGCCACGCCAGGCTAATAAATGTGTGTTGTTCCAAGATGCTGAGTTTGTGGCAATAATGTTACACAACAATAGATAACTAATACACAAGTAAATATTTAGCAAATAGAGCTGTGGGCCCTGGGCCAGGAAAGATGGTTGTTGTCTTCCTAGGTCTGCCAGGGAGCCACGTTCATGGACCGACCCAGGCCATGCACATGGTCTTGACACCTAACTACGCTGCCTGAGATTAGTCCCCTCAAACCTGACCCCTAGCCTGGCTTCAGCCAGTTTCTCTTTACCAGAACCTACCCTCCCCCACACACACAGACACACACAACCCACAGAATGATATAGAGCTTTGAAAACAGAGCAAGCTGGCATCAAGTCCTGGCTCCAGCATGTTTGTTTATGTTCTCTATGTGTGGGCTTGAAATAAAAGTGTATTCTCTAAGGTTTTGGGGGGAGTAGGAACCTGGGGCAATAGCACTCTCTATATACTTAATCATTCAAGCTTGTTAATTGTATTGTTCAAGTCTTCAGTAGCTCAGCTAACTTTTTTATCATTTCTCCATCAGTTTCCGAGATGTGTGTGTGCACTAAAACTCTCTACCATTGTTGAATTATCTATTTCTTCCTGAGGCTCTGTCAGTTACTGCTTGATGTATTTTGAATTTTGTTGTTAGGTAAATATATGCTTATGATGGATACATTTTTTCTCATTTTGTTGTTCTTTTTACCCATCTATAATTTCCTTACTTATCCCTTATTTTTTTATCTTAAATTCAATTTAATCAAATAAGAAGACTGTTAACCCAGCTTTCACGGGTTCATATTTTCTACATACATCTTCTTTCATTCTTTTCTACCTTTCCATGTCTTTTAAAGTATGCTTTTTATGTTGTTGGATCTGATTTTGATTTCCACAACCCAAAAGCTCTGACTTTTAATTGGTGAATTTAACCCAGTTACAATGATTGTAATTTGGATTTATTTCTACTTACTAATTGTGCCACCAATATCCCAGAGGCACAGTCTGGCAAGGCAACAAGGGGGCCCAGGCCCACAGGCCTGAATCAGCTCAGGGGAATATTATGGTTTTGAAGTGACAGCCAAAAGAGAGCCCAAGCTCCTCATACTGGAGCGGGAGAAATAGGGCCAACAACTCCACCCATCTACCCTGCACAGAGGACCCACCGTACTTTGTGGCTAAGCCCATCCCAGCGTGTTAGAACTCTTACAGTCACAAGTGGTGGCAACACAGCTCAAACTGGATTTAAAAATGGTAGCAATATATTAATTCATGCAGATGAAGGGTCCAGGGGTCATCTGGCATCAGATACAGCAAGAACCAGGTGCTCAAATGATGAGGTATGGAATCTGCCTCTTCCTCTCCCAAACTCTGCTTTCCTCAGGCAGGTTCCCTTCATATGGTGGACCCACCAGCTCCAAGTTTACATCCTCCCATCTTCAAAAAGAGAATTTCTGGTGTCTCAGCAGTTGCTACAAGCATCCTAGAGCTGAAACACATTGCCTGGTTTGTGTCACATGCTCATCCCTGAACCTGATGCTTTGATTGGCCAGGCCAAGGGGCCACCCCTGCAGTGGCAGTGGGATGTGGTCAACATGGCCTGAGAGTGGAAAAGAGATGGTTTCCAAAGGACAATCTTGGTGTTTGAAGCTGAAGAAGGAGAAAAGAATTCTAGAAAGACTAAACCACAGCAATCTACTATGCACATTACAAGATGGAGACACTCAGAGGCTGATGCCACACGGCCCTTCACGGCCTCCCTCCTAGAAAGCCACATCCCTGTGATTCTTAGCAAAGTCCCCGAAAGCCAAGGTCATCAACCAGACTTAATCTTCTCAAGGGCGGCTGCCCCTCCCCTCTTCCCATTTGCAGCCACCACCAAGAAAAGTGTTGAGAAATGAAATCACAAAATGATTTAGAAAAATATGGCTCTTCTCCAGATTAAATAAGTCTTAGCCCTTTGGACCACGAGAGAACTAAAAACCAGGAATGAGACCAAAAAGGCTTTGACACAGTAAAATGGAGGTCACAAAGCCCTTGTGTGGACTCTCGGGAAAGCTCTGAACCTCTGCCCACAAAGCTGAGGACCCAACTCTGCTCTCCAAGGCTACATTCTGGCCACCAGGAAGGAGCCCAGCCCATGGCTCCTGAGACCCGATGGCCCCACACATTCCCACACACTTGGCTCCTGCCCACACCCAGCTCCAGCCCAGCAAGCTCCTGGCCCCCCTTGCTTCCTCCTTACCTCAATCCCACTCTGCTCCAGCCCCACCAGGCTCTGACCCTTCATCATCCCACTCCTGACCTGGACCTTGGAGTGTGTTTTCCAGAATTGGATTCATTCAAGACAGAATCATCCATAGGCTCTTTTGGCTTTAGACTCTCCTGATCTCCTCGGGAAGTGTCCCTGACCAGCATCATCTGGGATCTATCCCTGGCTGTTTTGTCTATTTGACTGGGAGTGCTACAGGCCTTCAGGCCCCTGGGGGACTCAGACAACTTTACATGGTGGGGACTGGAGGTGGAAGTGGCTGCTCTGGATAAACGTCAACAACAGGGCTTAGACACCTCTCTCTCCCTCTCTCTCCCTCTCTGTCTCTGTCTGCCTCTTTCTCTCCCTCCCTCTACCTCTCTCTATCTCTGTTTGTGTTCGAACCCCTGACAATAAATGCACTTTCTTATCTCCCCAAGTCTCTCTCTAGTTCTGACTTCCTGTGTCTCTCTCTTTATTTTCCTGCTCTGTTTGTCTCTGTATGTTTCTCTCTGCCCCGCTCTGTCTTTCTCTCTAGCTCTGTCTCTATGTCCTTTCACACACAGACACATCATCCCCTCTCTGTGTCTGATCTCGTCTGTGCCTTCCTCCCCCATTACATGAGGCACATACATTGTCACTGTAATGCCAAATCATCACATATCATGAAAGTCTCAGAACTGTCATGATATTTCTGGGTCTGTTATAGTCATCATCCTGAGAGCCAACCACATACCAAGCTCTGTGCTAAGCACTTTATTTGTGCTCACTCCTTAAATCCTCACAAACCCTCATGTGATAGGTATGACTATTTCCCTATTTTTTAGAAGGGGTATCTGAGGCTCAGGGAAGATGGATAGCTTGACCAAAGGCACACAGCTGATGGTAAGGCCAGGGTCCACGCCTGGGCGATCTGCCCTTCACCCCTACCCAATGCAGCATCTCACCTTCACTCTCCCAGACCTACAGTGGAGCCCCTGTTAGAGAGTATCCAGCCCCCACCCCAAGAAGGAGCTCAGGATGACACATGCAGCTCGTGCCAACCCACCTCCATTCCCCACAAGGGGCCCACCCTGGCCCAGGGACAGAGGAGAAAGCTGCCTATTTGAGGGGGCAGATTCAGATGTCTCGCCACCCACCTCCGACCACACACAGCACCGTGCATTACACTAAGGAAGGTTGCTGTTGCACCCATGCCTTCAACAAGCATTTACAGAGGCCAACTCTGTGCCAGGTACCAGGGATACAGGAATGATAAAGACAGACCAAGTCCCACCCTGAAGTTCACATTCCAGTGAGGAGAGGCAGGAATAAACATGTACTCAGAACAATACACAAGCTCATTTCAGAGCATGGTAAGCGATGCAGTGTCTAAGACAGTAGGCACTGCATGGCTCTAGGCCAGCTCTCCCACTCACAGCTGTGTGACTTTAGGTATGTTAGTTAACTTCTCTGGACCTCCTTTTCCTCATCTCTAAAATGGGAGTAAGATGCCCAAGCAAAGTGTCTGGCACATTGGTGATGAGGTGAGAACCCCAGGGAGGCCTGGATCAGTCACAGGCAGAGCAGAGTAGTGGGCCCCACCCATGAGCTGTCCTAGCAGTTCCTGGAGTTAGATTCTCCCCTTTTAACCCTTACCCACTAAGAGTAGGAGACTCAGAAGTTCAGCCTTTCCCCTGCAACAGGGCTGTGGCCTCAGTTTCCCTGCTTGGTTCCCTACCCAACCCACTCACCCGCAGCTGGATCCTATGTCTGTACTGCCCTCTTCTGGCCAATCAGAAAAGGGTACATACAGCATGCCCATCCTGAGGACCTCTGGCTGCCCCGCCCACCAGCTTGGTCTTCTCCAGAGGCCATGCCCCTCAGCACCTGCCACTTCCTGGCCATGCCCCTCAAAGTCCTGCCTTCTGGTTGGGTCAGTGCCTGAGCCTCCCCAAGCCTGTCCCAACCTCCTCGCATTTCCCCAGACACCAGGCCCCTGAGCTCTCAGCATCCCTTGTTACCCCTCTCCACTAAATCCTTTAAAACTGATGGAAACCAGCAATTCCACCACAACGGGTTTCACTTTCAAGTTTTATTAAACTTATTAAAATTCTTACCTCTTCCCACCTCCTCAAAGCCCAATTTCTGCCTCACCCTGTGCCTGGGGCCAGGCTCATTTGCATGAAAAGCCTGCCGGCCTCACACTGCCCCAGTCCTTGCTTCCAGGAGCATGCAGAGGATGTGACAGAATTTAAATCACAGACGACCGACCTACCGCAGCAGGCCATCAACAGGACGCAGCCAGCCCCTCAGCCCTGCCTCCTGAAGACTCACTGGCAGCCCCCAGCTGACAGGTCCTGATTCCCTTCTAGAATCTTCAGACTCCTCTGCAGGACCCTGACTTGCTTATAACATTCCCCCTCATTCATCCAACTAACATTTATTAAGCATCCTCTATATGCAAAGCATTGGGCCAGGCACCCGGGATCCAGCCATGAATATGGCACGGCCATTCCCCCGAGGCTAATGAGGAGAATGACATAAACAGTGAAGTAAAATCAATTATTACAACTACTAAAATAGAAATATATACAGCCACAGACAAACTGGCAGCCCACGGGCTGAATCCAACCTGCAGATGTTGGCTAGAGCTGTAAAAAATGATGAATTTTTTGGCCAACATTTAAAAATCTGGAGGATTTCCATTAAAATATGGGAGTTGTAGCTTCTCTTGTAAAAATCAGAAACTCTGGCAACACTGGGTGCACATTTCACCCGGCAGCCCTCTCCCAAGCTGGGCTGGGCACCAGGCCCCACAGGCCCCACTGTGCCCATTGTCACCCCTGCCCATCCGTCACCCGTTGCAGTCACCCACATTCCTTCCAGGCCTCCGAAGGCATTTGAGTTTCAACCCTGAAAGGGGCCTGAATGAGACAAGAGGCCAGTTTTACCTGGGCTTGGGGGAAGCTTAAAAGCGGAGGGGGGCTTGGAGCTGGATGTGGAAAGACCAAGAAGGCAGGGGGAGGAGGAGAGAGAGAGGCCGGGGGAAAGCAGTGGCCAGCAGCGGGGAGCTGGGCTCAGCCGCCCAGTCCTGCCAGAGCTCAGGGTCACTAGGTCTGATGCGGCTCCTGACTTCCTGACTTAGCACCATCCCAGCTGTCTTTCTGATCTGGAATCCGTCCAGGACAGGTAAGAACAAGGTTACAGGCAAGTGCAGCCCATGGGGGCATATGGGACATTAAAAGGAGGGTCCCCAAAGCTCTAGGTAGGGGAGGGGGGCTCTAGTAGAGGGAGGGGGTTTCAAGGAGAGTCAATGACCCTCCCTTATAGGGTTAACTTTGATAAAGGGTCTGGTATACAGTAGGGGCTCAGTAAATGTTGGCCTCTGCTTCTGTTTTCTCCATGTCTCCCTACTCCCCCTTTCCCTCTCCCTCCCACTTCCCTCCTTCCAGCTCTCCTTCTGTCTGTCTCCATCTGTCTCGTCTGTCTGTCTCTCCCCCAGGGGTCTGTGCATCCTCCTCCGCTGTCTCCCATCTCCTGCTCCATCTCTTTCCCTCCCAGGAGCCCCTCACCCCCCTATCCTCCCTGCAGCCTCCCTCCTAGCCCCACAGAGAACGAGATATGACAATGAAGTATTTCCCGCTGGAAGTCCTGCCTCAAACTTCTCCCACTGTGCTCCCCCAGTGTGCTGGACCTCAAGGGATGACCCCCCCTTCCCCATTACAGTCACAACCTGGGCATCTGCATCCTCGATGGCTCCTCCAGGTTATGGGTCCCCAAGTCTTGTCAAGTCTGCATCTTCGCCCACATCCCTCTGTTCCGCTCTCCCTGCCGCCCTTTCCTTGTGACCAGATACCTGCTGTGACCTCCCAGCAGGCTGCCCGGAGCTGTGTGGGCCCTTCCTCTATCCCAAGAACATCCTTTCTGAAACTCACCCTGACCTTGTCACTTAGCGGTTCCCCAAGGCTTCCTAGTCTGAAGCCATGCTACCATCCAAGGCCACCACAATCTGACCCACTTTCCACTTCCCCACCCCCAACCCAGAGCTCTTATGGGACTCCGTGTCCAGCCATTCCAGGTGTCACCTTCCCTGACATGGCCCACTGAAAACTGAGTTGTCATGACCTGGGAGGGGGTGCTACTGACATCTAGCACTAAACCCCCTAGAAAGCACAGGACAGTGCCCCCACAACAGAGAGTGATCCTGCCCAAAATATCAATAGTGCTGAGGTTGAGAAAACCTGGTGTGGGGAATCAGGGGCACAGACAAGTAAACAGATTAATACATATGTTCTTTTATCCACTCAACAAATATGTATCGAATGCCTGCCACGTTTTAGGCACAGCTCAGAAAGTGGTAAGTGCCATTAAGAAAAAGAAAGCAGAAGGGAATGGAAGGAGAGTTGGGGAGGGGAAAGGGGGAGTCCAGGCAGGAGAGCAGGAGGCCAAAGGGCTCAGACAGGGACAAGCTCTGAGCCTCTGAGGAACAGCCAGGAGGGGCTTGAGTGGCAGGGAGGTAACCTTCCAGAGGAAGGCAAAGGCCACAGTTTTGTAGTCATGGTAAAGAGGTTGAATTTTATTCTGCAAATGTAACATTTGATAAATACCAACTAGAAATGACAAAAACAGACTTTCTAACAAATCCTTAAAATGGTCAAATTAGGCAAAGTGAGAAGAGACTTCTATAGATTCTTAAATCTCTACAGGGGCTGGAATTTTGTTATCACACAGTGCTGTACAGGTGATCTGTACCAACTTCAGGCCAATCTTAGCATGCAAATTGATCATTACAATGGGAGTGGCAGGATAATATTTTGAGATGTTAATTTATGTTTGCTGTTATTTTTCCCCTGTATTTTCCCTCTTTCCTTTCCTTTCATTCAACAGATAAGACTCTGGACTTCCCTGCCCCAGAGGTTTTGCTGGAAAGGGTGAAGCAAAACCTATCTGCAGAATACTTCCCTTCCTGGCTTCCAGTTTCAAAAGCCTTAATTTATTAAGGAGATTATGCCAGGGGCCTCTGAGAGCAGAAGGGAAAGAGTTAGTTTGTCTTTTAACCCTCAGGATGAAAAGAGATTGGATTTTCTTTGGCTGTGGCTAGAGAGGGAGCTGAGGATCTGGGGTGTTTTGTTGGCTGGCACAATGGTTTAAAACATTTTAAATTAAAAAGTTAAACAGAGAGCTACCATGTAATCCAGCAATTCCTCTCCTAGGCTTATACCCAAGAGAAATGAAAACATATGTCCACATACATACTTGTATATGAATGTTAATAGCAGCATTAATTCATAACAGCCAAAAAGTGGAAACAACCAAAGTGTCCATCCACTAATGAATGGACAAAGAAAATGTGGTCTATCCCTGCAACAGAATACCACATTATTCAGCCATAAAACGGAATGAAACACTGACACATGCCACAGCACGGTTCAGCCTTGAAAACATTACGCTAAGTGAAAGAAGCCAGTCGTAAAAGACCATATCTTGTATGATTCCATTTACATAAAATGTCTAGAATAGGCAAATCTATGGAGATAGAAGGTAGGTTAGCAGTTGCTTAGAGCTGGGGGTGGGGTGGGAAATGGGGAGTGACTAGTAGGTACAGGTTTTCCTTTTGGGGTGATAGAAATGTTTTAAAATTAGACTGGTGATGGTTTACTAAAAATCATTAAATTATATACTTCAAACAGGCAAACTTTATGATATGTAAATTATACCTCAATAAAGCTGTTTAAAAAATATTTTGAATTAAAAATTAGATCTTCCATAAAAACCCAGATTTTAGCTTTCCTTGAATGCTGTGCATATTTCTCCATGGCAACAATGCTCTGCTGACGAGGAGGTCCTCCCAAGTTTGCCACAATCCCCACATTGCCTGTCCTGTCACATCTGGACAGCTTCTCTCATTTATGTCACCTACAGGGTCCCTGCGGGCACTGGACATGAGACTCCCCGGTCTGGAGAGACCAGACCACAGGTGCTTGTGAGGAAAATGGAGACAGTCTGGTCAGGCTCCTTCACCTCATATCCAGCTGAGCATGGCTCAGCATATCCATTGTAAATACATTAACTACACATGTGTGCCCATGTGTTCCTCGGTTATCTGATTCTAGTATAAAAGACAACAGCTCTGATCCACTGGGGAACTGAGTCCTCATCCAAATAAAGTATATCAACCTTGCCAACGGCTCCCAGGATCTTTTTCCAATTACCTAGCTCGCGACCTGCATATGATGGGTCTGTAACCCACTCTGCACAGTATGGGTTTGAGGGGTCTGTGACCCACCCTGACAGTGCTGAAGCTACCAGCCCCATTCTCCCATCTCAGGTCTGGCTCTCACAGCAGAGAGCCCTGGGGACCAGAAGGGGGACCATGGGGAGGGCCGTAGACACTCAGCATAACCTGCATGAACCAGCCTAGCAGTGAAGCACATGAACTTTGAAGCCAGAGATGCCACTTTGTCTGTGCTTCAGTTTCTCAGCCGTAAAGTGGGGACAATAATTGCACCTGCCATCCTAGGATTGGACAGAGGTAACATGCCTAGCCATATAGGTGCTCAATAAATGTCAGCTATTGACTCCATAATTTTTTTGTCTGCAATTCCAAATTTCCAAAAGTCCTGAAATCCAAAAGCTTTCTCATAACTCATTTGACTGTGAAACCTGACTTGGCCTGCACTCCATTAGAAAATAATCCTGACCTGGACCAGAACTTTGGGGCCTGCCTGGGACCAGAAGGCTTGGATCTGGGGACCAGACCCCACTCCCACTTCCCAGCAAACTGTGCCAATGCCTGGGGGCCAGCATGGGGACCCGAGGCATGGAGAAGGGGACTGGACCCTCCTCCCACAACCAGGCACATCATGCCAGCACCTCGGGGCCTGCCCAGCAACTCAAGGCAAGGAGAAAGGGACTGGACCTCTGTCCCACAACCAGACACACCATGCCAGTACCTCAGAGCCCTCCTGGGGACCTGAGGTATGGAGAAGGGAACCAGACCTCTCTCCCACAACCAGGCACCTTGGGTCCTGCCCAGTGAGCTGAGGTATGGAGCCGGGGACCAGACCCTCCTCCCACAACCAGGCACACCAATGCCAGCACCTCGGGGCCTGCCCAGGGACCCAGGGCATGGAGAAGGGGACCAGACCTCTCTCCCACAACCAGGCATACCACGCCAGTGCCTCGGGGCCCGCCTGGGGACCCAAGGCATGGAGAAGGGGACCAGACCGCCCTCCCACAACCAGGCATGCCACACCAGTGCCTCAGGGCCCACCCAGAGACCCGGGGCATGAAGAAGGGGACCAGACCCCCCTCCTACAACCAGGCACACCAATGCCAGCACCTCAGGGCCAGCCCAGTGACCTGAGGCAAGGAGAAGGGGACTGGACACACCTCCCACAACCTGGCACATGGCATCAGCAACTTGGGGCCTGCCCAGGGACCAGAGACATGGAGAAGGGGACCAGACACACCCCACAACCAGGCATACTGCCAGTGCCAAAGAGCATACCAGAAACAGCACCTCCATGTAGGTGGCCCACTGCAGCCTCCGTAATAACGATGGCTGCCACGAAAGCAACTAGACACCACGAGCACCATGCAAATGGTCCACCAACCACTACAGTGCATTCACACAAGGAGAGTCACTAGCAGAGTCAAAGAAAAGAAGAGGATGTCTCTTTCCACCAAGCCCATTTCAGAGTGACAGAAGCAACATCTGCTCTATGATAATATTGGGGGACCTGATCACATCTCTCAGCATTGGACAGATCATCTAGGCAACAAACTAACAGATAAACCATGATTCTTTCAGAAGGAGAGAAGAAATCTAGGGTAATTAGAGGGGGGAGGGGGAGGGAATAGGGGAAGGGGAGAGGTTGGACAAGGGGCATAAAGAATAATTGTGATTTGTAACAATACATATGCTAGTAATATTGATTTGATCAACATATCTCAATTTTCAACTCCCAAAATATGTATAATCGACTTTGATTCAATAAATAAAATAAAATTTAAAAATAAATAAATAAGAAAATAATCCTGACCTGAACAGATATGAGGCTATTTACTATATTTATCCCCCACTCCCACCCCACCAGCATGTATATCCATGTGCTTTACTGCAGAAATGTGAATGTGTTTGATTACAGGTGCTGCCCCAGCCCCTGCTGTGGAGTTATGTAACAGATGGTCTATGTATTATGGTACCTTCCAAAATTTGAAAAGTTCTGAATTCTGGAACACTTCTAGCCCCAAGGGTTTCAGATCAGGGACTGTGACCTGTATGATGAAGATGATAATGACAAAGACTAAAATCTGTCCTGTCTTTGCCTGACATTGCATAAGACCACAGAATTGTGGCACACCCCAGGCAAAGGCAGTAGTGAGAAAGCCCCCCAAAATTCTGAAGATAAATCAGAGGGATGGGAGGTTAGAATTAAAATTAGGGTCCTCTCCAGACACAAAAGAGCAGCAGTGTTCCTTGCACACCTGGGTTCAGGGGATGAGAATTGCACTGGCCACATTAGCTTTAGAGGAAGGACTTTGGAGAGATTCAGCTTGGTCCACTACCTCATGGGCAAAGGAGGGGGTGAAATGGGATGCTTCACCCATTTGGTTCAGAGGGGCAGAAGCAAAACTCACAGGGACCCCGCCACAGGAGTCCAGGCCAAGCAGACCCAGCCAATGCTGAAGGCATTCATCCCAAGTCAGGAAAGATTGCCCTCCCTCAACAGTTGTCAATGGCTCCAGTCTGCCCAAACAAAACACAGAGGGGAATGGTGACAGCTCAGCTGCAGATATGGGCTTCTGTGTGCCCCCCCCCCATGCCCTATTGTATATTGAAGAATTTGACTGGCTTTTGTCCCTGGTTCCTGGGACTCTAAATCCTCAGAATCTCCTGAGTAATAGGAGTGTCTTTGTTATTCATGAGCCTCTTGGATCACACCGGAGTTTATGCTAATGGGATGACTCCAGGTGGGGGCTGGTGGTCACCAGAAAGATCAACCATGTGATTACAGGACTGGGACTCTGAGCCAGCCTGACTTCAGGAGCAGGGAGGCTGGAGATTTGGATCAACTACATGGCCAATGATTCAATCACTGATGCTTCCACTATAAAATCCCAATAAAAACTCTGGACACTGAGGCACAAGAGAGCTTCCTGGCTGGTGAACACATGATGTGCCAGGAAGGTGAGGTGCCCTGATTTCACAAGGACAGGGCACAGGAGCTCTTCATTTGTCCCCCTCAGACCTTGCCCTATGCATCTCTTTATCTGACTGGTCCTGACTTGTATCCTTTATAAAACTGTAATCCTAAGAATACTGACTCCCTGAGTTCCATAAGTCATTCTAGTGAATTACCGAACCTTAGAATGGGAACCCTGAATTTGTGGCCAGTTGGTCAGAAGTGAGGATGCCCTGAAAACCCCTGAACTTGTGGCTGGCATCTGAATTGAGGCCGCTTTGTTGGGGACCGTGTACTTCATCCCACAGAGTCTGATGCCCCTCTGGGCGGCCAGCATCGGCATTGCATGGCGGTACCCCAGCTGGTGTCAGAAGACTCCTCTTTGTCCTCGGACCACACACAAGGCCACCTGCAGCTTTGGCTAGGCAGTACCCAGGCATGTTGATAGCTTCTTCCAAAACTTGCTTTCTTAGGTGGGGAAGGCTGGATATTGTGGAGAGTTAATGTTCCAGAGTGACCCTAAATTAACGGCAAATGGGAGCTGGTGAATAAATATAAGCACTCCATCACCCCTTGAATGAGCGTTTCTGAGGGTGTTCTACACCACCTCCAGGCAGGACTGCCCCTGATGGCCCACAGGGGTCACCTGCTCACCAATACCCCCTTCATTGGCTTTCCTCCCTCCTGGCCTACTTCTCCACTCCCCCCACCCCCACACTTCCTGGGATCACCTACTACATAAACTATTTGTACTCCCCTCTTCATCTTAGGGTCTGCTTTGGAGGAACCCAAATTAAGACTCTGCCATTCCTAGGGCTCCCAGTCCTTTAGCTCCACCTCTGACCCTCTGATAATTGCCCAATTTGACAACCCATTTGGACATGTAGTCAGCCAGTTCCTTTGGGTAACCATTTGCCCACCACTGTGTACGAATCCTGCTTGGTCCATGACTAAGCCCGCACTATGGGCATGCCAAGTGGCCCGGACGTGGCTAATCCGAGTATTTTATCCTCTGGCATGGTGATCGGCTCAGAAATGAGTCTATAAACCTAATGGGTCTAATTAAAGTCCTCCTTGGAGTTTTGCAGGAACAGTTGGAAAGGAACTCTCCCTACCTCTGGAAGCTTATATAAGTCAAAAGCTGGTTGTAACCATCCTCTCCACATGGACAGAGGCTGACTGAGAGTGATGCTAACACAGAAGAAGGCGGCTTAGAGATGCAGACAGATTCCTGATGACATGATCACCTGGATGCAGCTGCGCCTGAAGCCTAACCACTCTGCACTTTTCAATTACAAGAAACAACAGCTTTCTACCACTGCCACCCTTTTATAAGCTAATTTCATTGGGTTCTTGTCACTTAAAACCAAAAGAAACTTTAATAATATGTAAATACTCACATCTCTGACTTAGACCCTCTGCATTTTTAGACACAAAAGTACTTGCCCTCTAAGCTATGGGCAAGAGACCTGGTTGGCCAGGGCAGGGGGACTGAACAGAGGGGGATATGTTTGGGAGATTCTTCCAGCACAGGCTAGGGTGGCAGGGATGGCTAGTGGAAGTAAAGTCTCAGGAAACTTGTCCTAAAATATTTTGTGGTGGTTTACAGTTAGAAGCATAAATACAGTAAAACCACAAATCACCA
>NW_007744133.1:0-4189 GCF_000696425.1 Galeopterus variegatus
GATCTCCTCCTGTTTGCAGGAACCAGCCAGCACTGGCAGAGCCATTGCAGCAGGGTGCCACGGACGTGGACCAAGGTGCTTTCCAACCTTCAGTCACCCTCCCCCTCAAGAGGTGGACCAGATGCCCCAAGAAGCTGCAGCACTTGTGTCTGTGAAGTCGTCCTGGCCTGGCCCCCGTGGCTGTGCCCTGGTTCCTGAGGGCCACAGGAGAACAGATAGCTTCCATTGGCTGAGGCAGTTTCTTTTCTGGAATCCTGCAACATTGGGCCACCAGATGGTGCTGACACCTGATTTGGAGTGACGCTCCCTCAAGTGGGGCACAGGGCAAAGGGTAAATTCAGGGATTGGCCCCTGAGCCTTGAGCTTGAGTTCCCATGCAGCCATGTAGTGGGTCTCACCTGAGTTCTGACATTTTTTTCATGAAATTGTTTACATAGACAGAAACCTCACAAAAAATATTTGCTGGGGCTCACACATGTTAGGAGTAGCCCTGCTCTGATGTAAACACCTGTATTATTTGGAAGATTTCAATAAGAACAAGTAAAAGTACTTGACATTCTGACAAATCAAAGCAAATGTTTTATTCTAGAAGATAATGTTAGTAATTGGGAGAAAAGAGCTGATTGATTGTGATCGGAGCCCCTCCCACAAAATCCACAGTCAGGGAGCCCAGTGAGTTATACAGTGAGCTATTTTTACAGCTTAAAAAAAAATGTATCAAGATGTAACCAACCTTTAACTCGCTTGGCCATATCTGGCAACAGCTTGGAAGAGGCCACGTCCCAGCACAGGGGCAAGGCAGCTTTGTACTCTCTGCCGGTTATGTTGCGCTTCACAGAGTTCAGCATTGCAGTTACATGATGCAGTGTAACTTTCTTATATATCCATCTCTCCCCATCACACTCCAACGCATGTCTTCCAAAGAAGTCATCTGAGCTCTAGAGAGAGTAGAAGGTCAGAGAGAGATTAGCCCAGGTAGAGCTAGCCTTCCAGAGATACAGTGAACTTCTTCCTGCTAAAATCAGAGACTGAAATCCTCTCACTGTTCTATCTTCACCTCTAGTGTGCATCTCTCTGCTGAGTCAGGAAATTCTGTATCATCCAAAGAAAATGCTGTGTCTCGTTGACTAAAAAGCCCCACATCCCATCCCTGCTCTACACTGATTCTTCACCCTCCCCCCAGACAGCTCCAGAAGTCTGTCTACAGCAGACTGGACGCAGTGGAGAGGCCCTAGCAGGGCACACTGGGTCCTTCCTGTGACATGACTTATGACAGGCGGAGGCTGTGTTGTCTGCTTTTCATGTTCATGAGTGTATGCTGAGTGTGGAATGGGACATGTAGGTGGGTGTGGGAGAAGATGTGTGTGTTGGCACAGGCAGAGCAACAAAGGGCAACACGGAGTGGACTCTTCAGCCACTCATGGTTGGGTCCAGCTGGGCACCAGGACACACATGCCAGTAACACGGCAGTGTGTGACAGGTGTAAGGACGCCTGCCTCACGTCTCCCATCACCACCCACAGCCTACTGACCACACCATCGATCCTGTCAGTCCCAGTAAGTCCACAGAATCTGTGGACCTGGTCCTCTCCCAAACTGAGCGAGAGCTCCCAGAACTAGACAGAATGGCCTGGATTTATTTTGGAAGAGTCACAGATGCACGGTGAGTGGGGATGAGAAAATCCAGTAGTCCATGAGAGGGGGTGGAAGGAGAAGGATCACAGCCAGGCCGCTAGTCTCATGTCACAAGGGATGCCCACGACTGAACTGGCAGGACTTGAAGACAGACAGTGGGGGGGGGGGTGCGGCTGAAAGGTGGGGTGCAGGGGTGGGCTATGGGGAAGGCAGGCTAGCAAATGTGCAAGGAAACAGAGAAAGCGCTGGTACTGGGTTGGCCAGTTATCTCACTTGGGAGAGCACGGTGCTGGTAACACCAAGGTCAAGGGTTCAGGCCTTCCTACTGGCCAACTGCAAGAAAAAAAAGCACTAGTATTGGATCATTTGCTGATGATGCCATTCATTCATTTACGAAAAGATGTTTTTAAGCACCTGTTAGGGGCCACTACAGCAGAAGACTCAGCTCAGGTATCTGTGCTAGGTCCCTGCATCTGGGTGGGGAAGACAAACACATAAGATTGCAATTCAGTTGATAGAGTTTGGATGTATTGGCCCCCAAATCTCATGTCAAAATCTGATCCCCAACATGGCAACGTTGGGAGTGGTTTGGGTTATGGGGAGAGATCCATCATGAATAGATTAACGCCGCAGGGGGTGGGTAGAAAGTGAGTTGATGCTTTGTTACTTCCCATGAGAGCTGGTTGTTTAAAAGACTCTGGCATGTCCTCTCTCTCTTGCTTCCTCTCACCACGTGATCTGCTTGTACCCGCCGGCTGCCTACCGCTTTCCGCCAAGAGTAGAAGCAGCCTGAGGCCTGCGCCAGATGCACCCGTCCCAGAATCGTAAGCCAAATGAACTTTCTTCTTTATAAATTACCTAGTTTCAAGTATTCTGTTTATAACAGAAATAGATAGGAAGAGAAAGAGATAGAAAAAAAAAAGTGGGCCCTCACAGACATAGAATCTTGATCTTGGACACCGCACCCTCCAGAACTGTGAAAAATTAACATTTGCTATTTAAGTCACCCAGTCTATGATATTGTGTTATAGTGCTCTGACAGACTAAGATATGGGATTTGGGAGAGGATTAAATGAGATCATATATGGAATGTTCTTAGAACAGTGCTTAGCACACAGTTAGCTATTCATATTCTTATATACTTTCAAATTATTTTGTCTAAAGCTATGTTTGAGGTTAAGTGTTACACTATTAGTGCAGGGTAACAGAGGTTAAGAAACTTAGAATATGGTAGCATAGACACAGACAATCAAATGAAAAAGAAATACAAAGGCCCAGTAAAGATTTGACATTTTGCATTTTGTGTAACAAAAGGAATATGAAATAAAACAGTTATGAGATTAGTCTTTTTCTCACTGGGGAACATTTTTGAATGGATAATACTCAGTATTAGTAGCATGTGGGGAAACACGACCTCTCAAGCATTGTTGATGAGGAGTATAAATTTGTTCACCATTTTAGAAGAAAACAATGGCAATGTTTATCTACATATTAGGCCAATAATCCCCATCCAAGGAGACCAGCAATACTTGTGGGGGTTGTAAAAATATATTCATTTCTTCATTGGTCAAATATGCATCTATCACCTATTTGGTGCCAGCTGAAGTCATTGATTGATGGCCCTTAAGGGAGATAATCAATCAAATGTTATCATTTCAGGTAACTAAGTATTGTTAAGAAAAAGAAAGCCAGCTTTTAAGGCAAAGGATTATGGGATGGAGAGAGGGGAATTTTATGGGTGAAAGAGGGTGGGCTTCCTGAGGCAGTGATGCTGGGGAAGAGATCTGAAGGAAGGGCTGGCTCCTCCTGGGAGGGTCCTCATCCAGGCAGCAAGGGCATTAAGGGTCCTAGGGCAGGAAAGCACGAGGCTCCTCAGCAGGAGGGGCAGTGTAAGGAACAACCAGCACTCGTAGGAATGAGAGAGACCTTTCTTGCTGTCCTCTGCACACTGGAGTGTTACAGGGCTGCCAAAAAGTGAGAAGACCTACATGCATGTAGCTGGAGAGTGTACCTGATGCATTGGTGGAGATGAACTTGCATAAGGGTATAAGTTAGTATTCCCATTTTTATAATATGCAAAGGTGGAAATGTTTCTTTTTGTATGAATGTTTGGAAAAATCTGGAGATACAAAAACCAAGTATCCTGCACGTTGCTTGGTTGTGGCAAGGGGGTCGGAGAGCCAAACAGTGGTCCAAAAGGGGAAAGGAGAACAAGAAGCTAGCGGGTCTCCAAGGTTGTTATTCTGGATCTCAGGGCCGGCCCGTGGCTCACTCGGGAGAGTGCGGTGCTCATAACACCAAGGCCACGGGTTCGCATCCCACATAGGGATGGCCGGTTCACTCACTGGCTGAGTGTGGTGCTGACAACACCAAGTCAAGGGTTAAGATCCCCTTACCGGTCATCCTTTTTTTAAAAAAAAAGAAATATTCTGGATCTCTCCAGAGTGCAACTCTAAGGTGCTAATCATATCATTTGCAAGCACTCTTCTGTTTGTAAAGTGGTTTCCCAGGTTAATAGGTTTGTAGGGAGAGAATGTCCACATCACATGAATGAT
>NW_007744133.1:4441-6428 GCF_000696425.1 Galeopterus variegatus
TGAGTGTGGTGCTGACAACACCAAGTCAAGGGTTAAGATCCCCTTACCGGTCATCCTTTTTTTAAAAAAAAAGAAATATTCTGGATCTCTCCAGAGTGCAACTCTAAGGTGCTAATCATATCATTTGCAAGCACTCTTCTGTTTGTAAAGTGGTTTCCCAGGTTCATAGGTTTGTAGGGAGAGAATGTCCACATCACATGAATGATTACCTTTAATGCATAGGTGGTTTTGTGGTGTGGTTTGGACCTTGCCTGTTGTGAGCTCTGGAGGCATGAATCCATCAGTGAGTGATGGGAGATGAGAGAAGATGCTGTGTGTAAAGCACCTAGCAGGGAACCTGGAAAACTCTAGGTGCTCCCTGGTGTTAGTTCTATCTACTCCTTATCCCTGACACATCAAATCTTTGGAGACGGTTGGGTTTCTGGTTGTCCAATCCCCCCCACCCCCCATTTCTTCTTTCCTGCTTTCTTTGGATTAGGTGACATTTAGAATTCCATTCAAATTTATTTATTGACTTTTTAGCATTGTTTTTATTTATTTTTAGTGTTGCTAAAGAGATTGAAATATACATCCGTTGGGGGAGGGCGCGGATAGACAGACCCTCCGCAGCTTCCTCCGGGTGGGACGGCGGCTCCGCGGCCGCCGGTGTCCGGGAGAGCTGGTGCTGCTGCTGCCTGATTCCACCCGCAGACCTCGGGATCGGGCCGGCCTTGGCGACTGGAGGTGGCAGACACGAGATCCGTGCACGGAACCAGCTTTGAGCGGCCATGAAGCGGATCCAGAGTTTGCCGAAAAGTGGTTCATTCCAGCCCACAAACGAGACGATGCTCAAGTTTTATAGCTTCTGCAGCCAGGCAACCAAAGGACCCTGTGAACGTTCAAGGCCTGGATTCTGGGATCCTGTTGCAAGATGCAAATGGGATGCGTGGAGTTCATGGGGTGATATGACCGAAGAGGAAGCCGTGACTGCATATGTTGAAGAAATGAAAAAGATTCTTGCAACTATGCCGATGACTGGGAAAGCTGAAGAGTTGCTGCACGTCATAGGTCCATTTTATAAAGTTGTAGGCGACAAAAAATTGTAGGAGTTCTGACTTAACCTCAGATCTCGGTAATGTCCTAACTTCTACTGCAAGTGACAAAACTGTTAGTGGTAAAGCTGAAAGCTGTGATAGTGGAGCGGAGTCTGAGGAAGAAGAGGCCCAAATAGAAGTGAAGGAGCAGAACAAAGTGAAAACGGTGCTAGAATGATGAAGAAATCAGAAGACCAGAAGAACTGGGAAATCACTGTCACGAACGGCTGTGATAAAGACAGCTTTGGTCAGGGTACGCAGAATGACATTCGTGCCAGCTCCTTGCTGAGTGGCAGAAGCACGGAAGTAAAACCTGTAGCCCAAAACTTAGAGCAAACTGGGAAAAGTGCTGTCTGCGTTCACCAAGACATCCATGACGATCATGTCGCAGATGTTTCAGGAACTCAGCACTGGAGAAGGGATTGAGACAGTGACGTTTACTGTGATTCTATGGAGCAATTTGGACAGGAAGAGACTTTAGACAGCATTACATCGAACCGTGAACCATTTCGGTGTTACTTGGGTGGTGATCCCAATCAGCCCTTGGAAAATTCTGGTTTTCCTGAAGATGTCCAAGTATCTCCTGGAAATGGCAACATTGGGAACATACAGGTGTTAGCAGGTGAAGGAAAAGGTGGGGTCAAGCATGGAGGAGGAGATGGCAGAAATAACAGTGGAGCAGCACACTGTGAGAAGCGAGGCAGAGAAGATGAGGAATTCTCCGACGTCAGAAGACGGAGAGGGCGCAGGATGCAACATGTGAGTGAAGGAACCAAGGGTCAGCAAGTGGGAAGTGGAGGTGACGGGGAACGCTGGGGCTCCACAGAGGGTCAAGAGGCAGCCTCAACGAGCAGATCGCTCTAGTGCTCATGAGATTGCAGGAGGACGTGCAGAATGTCCTTCAGAGACGTCAT
>NW_007744133.1:7094-13050 GCF_000696425.1 Galeopterus variegatus
GATCGCTCTAGTGCTCATGAGATTGCAGGAGGACGTGCAGAATGTCCTTCAGAGACGTCATGAACTGGAAACACTAACTGCTTCGCAGGCAAAATCATCAACATCGCAGGCCAGTGGTCAGCCCCCTCACAGAGACCATCTGGATGGCCCTTCGAGATGTCTCCTGGCGTATTCACTTCTGCTATCATGTGGCCTTTATTGCCCAGTGGTTGGTACATTTATATTATCAAAGAAGGAGAAGAACACTGAGCTGAGGAAAATCATGTCTAACTCAAGAAAGCAGCTGGTCCGGGATGACTTCACAATGAAACGGATTGTGACGTTCACAAGAAAATCTTACTTTGTGATGATTACATTTCTTTTCGTTGTCCAGTACTTTGGTTTGTGTATATATATATACATGTATATATATTGCACTACACAAATGATAACATTTTAAGGACTAATATTGCTGATACTTGAATGATAATTTCAACTAGGTAATAAGTAGCTTACATAGACTTACCCTACATGTACCAAACAATAATTAATGATTTAATGTCCTTCGTTTGGTCACATGTTTACCTGATTATCTCCCATAGAGAAACATAAGCTGCTTTTCCAAGGTACAGTTGTGATAATGAGATCAGACTTATAAGTTGGTATTTTTAATTTGCTAAATTAAATATGAGAAAGAATGCAAACCAGGAATGGATTTCAAATGAGATTAAATCGACTTTATATCTCAGTTACTGAAATGCCATGCCAAGTAGTAGAAAACTGTTGGGAGAATCGTCTCCAGATTTTACTTTGTGGGCTGCCTGTAATGTTTCTTGGGCATTCACAACTCTGAGTCTGGTGTTCAGGCGTCATTATTAAAAAGTAGAGCCCTATGTCCTAGGCTTAGTTTTTACAAATGCTTCACAAAATGGATATAACCTGCTGATGGAAATGATCAAGAATGGGCTTAATGCAGGTTAAAAGTATATTCTGAGCCTGCAGTTGATTAATAAGATTTTCATTCAATCATTTATTCCTTTGTAATCATTTTTCTTTAACTGAGGATATCTAGTGTCTACTTTATAGGGTGCTTTGAAATAAACAAAAACTTATTTGTACTGTTTTTACAAAGGTCAAAAAGGAAACATGAAAATCACTTTTCTGCAATTGATGAACTACACAGACTGATCTCTAAGTGCCTGAGTTTTTCCTTTGGGGCATAATATTTGAGATATACCTATTATACAGGTGTATTGGAAGGATTTGCAAGCTAGCAGGCCATATGATATGCTTCCCTATGAATAAAGCATATGCAACTAATGAACATTTAATTCCCTCTACCCCACTTCTCATGTTTAAGCTAATAAAAAGACTGTAATTTAGATAGACTTTGTTTGGAAAATCATTCATCCTGTACACCTTCCACAGCTCCCTTCTTACTTAGGTGTACCTTGTGCTTTAAAGACTTATTTGATTCAAAGGCTTGGCAGCAAATAATTTTTAAGCATTCTCAATATGCATGATGTTGGGTTTAACATCATGTGTTCAGAGTGTCTTAAATAAGAGGGAAAGAATTAATCCATCTGTAGTATATAGAAAAAAAAAAAGTGTGAGAATACAATTTGCTTTCCTCAAACTCTGTTTTCCTTTTTTTTCATGTAGCTTGATTTTTTTATTTTTTAATCCAATCTTGATTAAAATGTGTCTGTCTAATGGGATCTACTAATAGAACAGCTTTTTAAAAGCTGTTCCCTATTTATTTAGGAAAAAAAATGAAGCAAGTAACTGAATTATATGTAAAAACAAAGTTTAGACCTGTGAACCAGGGATTATTTTCAGAAATTAGATATCAGAAATTAGATATCAGTCTGGTATCAGAAAATGGTGGCTTTCCTCTTAGTGTGTAAGTAAATAAAATGCAAATTAAGAATTTGAGCAGTTGTAATTCATTACAAGCAGTCAGGGGTAACTAACTCCTAGAAATAACCATTTGTATCCCGTTCCAAAGTCTTATTTTATAATTTCAAAAGCACTTTGCACACAGTTCTTGTATATAAAAGTAAAGATGTAATTATAGGATATAGTGTTACTACTTTGTTTAACAAGAGCCTCATTTAAAATTTTAAATTGACAGCTATGGTTTTTTTTAATGATCAACTTTTCTGCTCCTTTATTGTAAAACTAAGTTAAAAATAAAAGGTTAATGAGAAAAAAAAAAAAATATATATATATATATATACATCCCTTTAGCTCAGTTTGTTAGAGCACAGCCTGTGACACCAAGATCAAGAATTCAGATCCCTGTACAGGCCAGTCACCAAAACAAAAAAAATGTTTAAAAAAACAAAAAAGAAAATAAACAGTATATACATCCTTAACCTTTCATAGTCTACTTAGGGTTCATAATATGCCACTTCACATAAAATATGTGAACCCTGCAGCTGTGTAGGGCCATTTCCCACCCCTTCGTTATTCTATAGTTGTAGTATGTAGACATCTATCCATCTCCTACAAACCATAATACAAATTTATGAGCCTTTACATTAAACAGTCATATTAAAGAAACTAAGAGGAACAATTAGTCTTTCATACTTGCAAATATTATTTCCAGTGCTCTTCTACAAAAGGTTTCTAATGCACTTTGAGAAAAAAGACATAGTTGTGGAAGCCAGAGAGTTATGCAACACAAGACACATGTATTATAGAACTGATCGGTAGTGGAAAGAGTCCCCAAGAGTCAATGGGAATGTCTGGCTAGTTCAGGCCCTAACCTTCACTTTTCCTGGGTTGACTTTCATTTCTCTAATCAGTAATCTCCAAAGTCATGTGGAATCTTCTTTTTTCTCTTCTACTTTGACAAGATCAGATCTAATAAAATCTGCAAGGAAAACATCAGTAAAGCTGTGCTGACTCCACCCCCCGAGCAGGACCTGAGGTAACAGCAAGGATGGGAGCAGAAACCAGACGGAGCCTTGGAGAGACCTAGCGCCTGGCTCCTGGCACACAGGCCCCCAGGCTCACATCCCCCTCCCTCCTACTTTTCGTCTCCCACATGCTGTTCTCTCAGCTCCCTCTTTTTAAACCCCTCAGGAAATCTGAGTCTTTGAGAGGGCTTTACTCTGGCCCTTCTCCTTCAGGTTTTTTATTAGTGGCTGGCCACCATGGGGAATTTTGTGTATTTCTGAGCAGTAGAGGTCACCGAGCAGCGTGCACACTCACTGCATCTGCTGTAGGATGATGTCAGCTGAGCTTGCCCAAGACTTTAGGCAAAATGCCCAGAACCGTGCTTTCGGGGTTTTTTTTTCTTAGCATACTCATTGTTACAAATCATACTTATTCTTTATGCCCCTTACCCAATCTCCCCCCTCCCCCTCCCCCTTCTAGTAACCACAGATTTGTTCTCTCCATCTGACAGATTAACTGACCCTCTGTTGGTTTGCCCCCTCCCTCTTCTAGTAACCACAGATTTGTTCTCTCCATCTGACAGATTAACTGACCCTCTGTTGGTTTGTTGCCCAGATGATCTGTCGAATACCACGACAGGTGTGATCAAGCCCTCCCCTATTATCATAAATCCGATGTTTCTTCTATTACTCTGGAGTGTGCTTTGTGGAGAGAGAAGACCTCTTCTTTTAAAATTTTTTTTTGGTCTCCGCTGGTGCCTCTCCTTGTGACAATGAAGTTTAGAGTCTGGCGTGCCATCTGTATGGTGGCCGTGGCTGCCGCCATAGAGACTAGCCACTTTAGTGGCAGTAACAGCAATAGAGACTAGCCACTTTTGCGGCAGTAACAGCAATTGTGGTGGCTATGGTGGGCTACGTGCATAGAAATGGTGTTTTTGGTGTGCCTTTTACCTGTTGTGGCTGGGTTTGGCTTCCCCCAGCTCGATGCCTCAGGACCCCTAGGTCTTTTTGTTTTTGGCCACTGGCGGGTACAGGGATCGAATCCTGATGTTATCGGCACCACACTCCAACCAGCTGAACTAACTGGCCAGGTCTGTCTTTTGATTCCCATTCCTATTCTTGAGCTGTCTTTTTCATTTAAGGATATTTTGAAAAGCTCATTCATCAAGTAGTTCTTTTTCTACTCTCATAACGAGCACCAATCTTAGATCCCTTCCTATAAATTTGATACCAGGATTTCTATGAGGGGCATTATCAAAAATACATATTTTTTTCCTTGAGTGCCCTGTTCAAGTACAGGATTAAAATGTTCAATCATCTGTCTTCTGTGGATGCCTTAATTACAGCACCTGGCATTTAGCTGGTTTTCCATTAAATAATAATTGAATGAATGAACTGTTAAACCTGAAGCGTTCAGATTTTCTGACTATACAATGCTTATTTTATTTTTACTAGTGGTTGTTTTATTTAAGAACTATTTCCATCTCCCCTCTAGCCACAGTTACATGAATTTGGCCACTTAAAAAAAATCATAAATGGTATAATTTTCCTTTCTGATGAAAAAAATTTTTAAATATTATTTTTACTTAATAAGCTTTTAGTGTAGTTTCTATGTCTAAGACCTGATACTTGATCTAGTCTTGTCAAAAGGAGCTCCCTCTAACATTGCCACATAACTGTAGTGATCTTTTTCAATTTAATAACTATATAATGATTTTATGTGTTATGCTCTCCTTAATTCATGCCTATATTTAGGTATGATTGTGTGTTTGTATGTATATATGTAAGGACAATTTATTTGTCTGCACACATCTTTCCTCCCAGCTGCTTATCACTTCTGCTGCTCAAAAAATTTTTCACATAGGGCCGGCCCGGTGGTGCACTGCTACAGTGCGCCGCTTGGGAGCGCGGCGGCACTCCCGCCAAGGGTTCAGATCCCACATACAGACCGGTTCCCTCTCACTGGCTGAGCGAGGTGTGGGCACGACACCGAGGGTTGCGATCCCGTTGCCGGTCAGGACAAAAGGAAAAAAAAATTTTTTTTCACATATATGTATACACAGTATCTATCATATACATAATTTATGATACATAGATATTATATATATAAAGTTGGTACTTCATAGCATGTTTGCAACTTTTATCTGACTTATCCTGAGTTCCATAATAATTCTGTGAACTAATACAAATCATTAACCCCATTTTATAGCTAAGGAAACTAGCCAGTGAACCTCAGTGACTTTGGCAGCTGAGTGAGAACAAAATAAAGACATTTTCAGAACAAATAAAAAATACAAGAGTTCATCACCTGTGGACCCTCAACTGAAGGAATTTCTGAAGAAAGTGGTATATATTCAGGGGCATCTAAACAGAAGATGGTGTGCTGTAATTACTAGGATCACTGCAAAAAGAACAGAATTTGGATACATAACTTCTAACCTAGTAAAGAAAGATGAATTAACAAAATATATAGATGCAAAATGAAGCATAAAATAAGGGAAAAAAACACCATAACATAGGAAAACAAAAAGCATAAAGTTTATGGTACAATAAAACCCAGAATGCAGTGTCGTAACACCCAGGTCAAGGGTTCAAATCCCTGTACTAGCCAGTTGCCAAAAACCAACTAACCAACCAAACAAAATTCACCTATTTACATGAAATGTGAGTGGACTGTAACTCAAGAATAACATTAAAATTTATTTATTTATTTTTTTTTTTTTTTGTCCTTTTTGAGACCAGCCGCACCGCACTCAGCCAGGGAGCGCTGTGAGCACACTGGTCATCCCTTTATAGGATCCGACCCCGTGGCGGGAGCACTGCTGCACTCCCAGGGCCACACTCTCCCGAGTGCGCCATGGGTTCGGCCCTAAAATTTAGATTTTCACAGGTTTTTTTTTTTTTGGCAGTTGGCCAGTATGGGGATCCAAACTCTTAACCTTGGTGTTACAAGGCTGTACTCTAATCAACTGAGCTAACTGGCCTGCCCTAAAATTTATGGTTTTATATTTCTATTATTTATATTTTTATATTTAATTATATTTTAAATTATATATATATATATATATATATAT
>NW_007744133.1:13802-17747 GCF_000696425.1 Galeopterus variegatus
CCAGTGAGCGGACCGGTCTCTATATGGGATCCAAACCCTCGGCGGGAGCGCCGCCCTCTACTGAGTGCACCACTGGGCTGGCCCCTTAAATTTTATATTTTTAAGAAAAACATCTAAAGCATACTTGTAAGCTCAGAGTAAAAAGTGGGAAAATATATAAAACTATGAGAATATTAATTTCCCCCACATCTGCATAGTTATATCATTACTATTATTATTATTTCTTGTCACCTGCACAGTTTGGTGATCTGAACCCCGGACCTTGGTGTTTAACACTGCACTCTAATCAACTGAGCTAACCAGCCAGCTCTGTACAGCTATATTAATATCCAACAAAATTGACCTTAAGTGAAAAAGCATTATATAAAGGTAAAGAAATCAATTGTGATAATATGTTCAAATCACTAGAAGATAAAGCAACACATCTATGAACAAAAGCAAAACAGGATTTATAAAAGCAGATCTAGAGTTTATGGAATAATGACACTCCCTCCTGCCCCCTTTTGTAAGTTGATTGGCTTATCAGTGACCTCCAGGAACACACCTGTGGTTAAACAAAGTTGGGTTTATTAACTCCCAGCAAGAAACTCCCTGCAAGAAAGGAGAATGCTCACTGTTGGGGAACCACAGGGTGTCCCAGTATGGGAAGGTAAAAAGGACTTAATTTGGGATTTGGGCTGTGGTAGGTGATTTAGGGAAGCTTTACGTCTGTGAGGCTTTGCTCTGGATCGGGTGCTGTCAGGAATCGGGGGTAATTTGATGATTGGGGATGGGGGAGGGGGTGGGTTTGGCCTGTATGGGGATCCAAACCCTTGACCTTGGTGTTATCAGCACCACACTCTAACCTAGAGAGCTAACCAGATAGCCCTGACTGGGAATCTTAATAAATCTTATCTAGAAGTCAGGAAGAATAGATGCGGCTAAAGCTATAACGGGTCTAAAAGCCGCAGTCACTCATTCACAGGATAAAGAGCTGCTTGGTCACTCTTGTGGTTCGGATGACATTCGTGCTTTTGTCTGTGTTCAAACGTGACTACAGAGTGCTCTTGGCTTCGTCTCGATCCATCTCTGTTAGAGTAGTCTTACCTGATGTGGGTGCTCTGTGGACTTGTTTATGTGGATGGGGGACACACAGCCTGCCTGTGGGTGCCAGGCCAGCTCCCTGCTGTCGAAGCCTGCTTTCCTCATTTTCAGGCCAAAAGTAGCTTCCCCTCAAGCGGAGGGACGTAGCTGTCTGTGAAGGCAATTTCGGTTATCTGTGGGTTTCCAGGAAACCATGTGTTCAGCTGCAGAGTGGACATGACAGGCCGTCTCTACTTGTTCCTGCCTTAGTTAAGCCAGGTCTGCTCCCTTCCCTCACTCAGATTCCTGAGATTTAATTTTAATTCTTTGGCTTTGCACCATCCACGTGGTTTTGAAGACGTAATTCCCTTCAAGTTTACACTTTTATTTATGAGGTTAGAGACAAGTTTGGGAAAGCAGGCAGTTTGATGTGGGGGGCTTAGTTGGATTTGCAAATATTTAGTGCCAGGGCCACTTCCCATGAAATGTCTTTATCACTCATGAAACAGAGGCAGGTGTTGCCAGGACAAGGTGCTCGGTGTGAGTGTTTTCATATCCACTGATGAAAGACGTAGCAAGAGTAAAATGAATGTAATGTCTTGTCCCTTCTTCTTTAGCCAAAAGTTCTGTTCAAGATGTTGTGGCTATAGCTTAACAACTATGACTAATCGTATCGTGTTAATTCCCTCCTTTTCCCTACCCTGGGTTCCAGTTCCATCCTGGTGGCTTGAGCCTGTGCTCCTGGCTCTCCCAGTTGGTCCCTGCTCCCAGGTTCCCTCCTGCCTTCAGTACAATCTCTGCTCAGTTACAATGATGTCCTTAAGTGTTGATTGGATCATTTCACCTGTTGCTTGCAATTCATTTGTGGCNCAATGATGTCCTTAAGTGTTGATTGGATCATTTCACCTGTTGCTTGCAATTCATTTGTGGCTTCTCATCACATTGAATCCCAGCAGCATAAAGGCCCTGCCTGACCTTCCCTGCTTGCCTCTCCCCCCATGTTCCCTTCCTTCCCTGTGCTCAGAACAAGGGCACCAAGTTCAAAGGCCTACAGGGATCAGGGATCTGCAGGGAAGATGATGAGGGGCTGGGGGCTGGGAAGAGCAGACCGCTGCCCGCCTCGCACACACTGTCTCCATATAGAGGAGAAAATGACAGGTTTTATCACAGCCACATAGGAGCCTCGAGGAAGAATTAAGAGAAACCATTGCAATGTTTCACTTAATTACACACATACCCAGAAAAACCCTATTCTTCTTCCTCTAGAACAGCATCATAAAGGAGAATCAAATTGTGAAATGGTTGAGAAAGAACAGTAAGTGCTGGGGTGAGCAGGACCGAAGCCATGTTGGGACCTAAAACTACATGGGCTGTAGGGAAATGTGAAAAAGACAGTTGTTTTCCTGGCATGCATTTGTGTGAGTTCCCTCTCTTCCCATGGCTATTTGGTATTCTGAAACTTGGTTATGGGGCAAGACGACATTATTTACGTGAACGTAACATTGTTTTCCAGGCAGCCTGAAGCTGCAGACTTGCACACTACCCAGACCCTGAGATGACAGCAAGGCCCGGAGCAGAAACTAGACGGAGCCTCGGTGAGAATTTGCACCTGCCCCTTGCCCGTGCCCCTCCCTCCTGCTTTCCAGCACCCACATTCCATTCCCTCAACCCCTCTCTTTAAAAACCCCTCAGTGAACCTGAGTCTTGGAGACAGCGTTAGTCTGGCCCTTCTCCTTCGGGTTTACCGGACAGATGGGTCAGCCCAACGTCTCTCCTCAGGTCACTGGTATTCCTGAATAAAAGCTGACTTCCATTTTCACCAACATTTGGCTTTTGGGTTGTTCATTTTTGTCTAGGGACAGGCAACTACACCTGTATGTCTGGTATCAATTTTGAGGCACCTCAGCTAGGAGCCCTGTGGCCCCTGTTACAAAAGTAGAAGTGATTTTATCAGATCCGATCTTGTGTCTGGATAGTATGTGCAAGTCTGCAAGTTTGCAGCTTCTGGCTGGTTGGAAAACAACTTTACGTTTATGTAAACAGTGTCATCTTGGCCCATAATCAAGATTCAAAATATCATGTGACTGTGGGAAAAGAGGGAACTCAGAGAAATGCATGCCAAGAAAAATCTGTGTCCTTTTAAAATTTGCTTATAGCCCATGCAGTTTTATGTCCCAATATGGCTTCGGTTCTGCTCACTCCAAGAACTACATATTAATTATGTGATGAAATTAAGGTAACATTTTTATTGGTAGGTTTTTTGGGGGGTTTTTTTTGGCAGCTGGCCAGCACGGGAATCGAAACCCATGACCTTATTGTTACAAGACTGTGCTCTAACCAACCAAACTAATCAGTCAGCCCCTGGTAACATTTTAAAAAGAAAAGTCTGGACAGAATTCAGCAGCTAACAATAAAATTAGGGCCGGCCCGTGGCTCACTCGGGAGAGTGTGGTGCTGATNGCTTCTGAGCCTATCAACCTGTGGGACTGGGCCAGGCTGGGTGAATTCCCAAGGCACCAGATCCGTAGGACACTGAGGAAAGCTGGCCCTTCCTTCAAACCCTACAGACATTATTGGAGACGTTTCTTAGGAGGTCCCAAGGCCACGTTCAGCTGCCCACAGGGCCAGTCTAACCCTGATGCAGTCAATTTATTTTATTTATTTTTTTTAAAAAGATGACCGGTAAGGGGATCTCAACCCTTGGCTTGGTGTTGTCAGCACCACGCTCACCCAGTGAGCAAACCGGCCACCCCTATATAGGATCCGAACCCGTGGCCTTGGTGTTCTCAGCACCACACTCTCCCGAGTGAGCCACAGACCGACCCGGATGCAGTCAATTTAGAAAACCAAAAAAATTACTCAGAATCTTCAAAAACTATATTT
>NW_007744134.1:0-8744 GCF_000696425.1 Galeopterus variegatus
AAAAAATAACCTTGGCATGTACTAACTTTGGTCCTATATGAAGAATGGGACTTTATTTCCTTATTTAAAGAAAGCAGATTTTGAGTTTGTAGTGGTTTTTGAAATATCTTTCTGTGCAGACCCAGTGCAGTCTGCTACTTTCCTTTAAGTGTTACTGTCCGTTTGCCTGTATTCATTGTAAACATGACTCAGTGATGCCTTGTTTCTGTAAACAACAAAATTTGAAAAGTATGTTATCAGAGTCAGTATGAATTTTTAAAAATGATTAGGTTGTAGTCATATATATGACACTCAGGGGTTCTTCCTGATAAGAATTTGTGGGACTAGGTTATAAATATTCACAATGCTTTTGACTAATGAAGAGGAAAGAGTCACTTAAATGATAAAATTTGAATTACAGAATGCTTTGTTATCAAGAGATAATTAGTTTTATCACTTAAAAAATATGCAGTAGCTTGAATTGATGACTGTCACAGTGTTGTCAAATATAGGACTTCTGTTTGATACGCACAGACCTTATTAATTATGTATTTGCTATCACCCAACAAGGCTTAAAGGTAAGTGGAAGTTGAGGCATGCATACCTGTTCAGATCTGGGACTTGCTCTTTGAGTCTGCTTACCTCGTTACTGCTTGACCTTGGTGGGAAACAAAATTGTGCATCGTGTGGTCATGATACCAGATCAAGTTTCCAAATATGGGAAGAGCTTCCTTCCACCGGAGCCCAGGCTGTTAGGCTGCACTCAGGCACAGCCCAGGCATGCCTCCCTCCAGGAGGAGCAGTGTCCCAGGTGTTGAGAGAGACTTTGAGCACAAGGACACTCCTTCCCTCTAGAGAGCTGATGAAAGCGCACTGCCTCATTAGGAAACCAGTTTCATTCACCAACCCCTCTTGCTTTTGGAAAATGTGTCATTTTATCGAGCCTGGTTGCAACATGCAAACATTACCTTTATTCCATATCACACCACTAGTTCTGTATCTTCAGATTGTGGATGTCTTTTTAAAAGCAACCTCTTTATGCTAAACTTGTAGTCCATTAAAACATTTCCAGAGTTTTTTCTTTTTTAATCAAAGTTGATATTAGGTTAATTCTCCCCTACCCTATTTGTTCTATTATATTTTGTTTTGGATTTTTAATCTATCAAGCTCAGCTGTTAGATTAAAGTTGATATTTAATCAAAGTTGATATTAGGTTAATTCTCCCCGACCCTATTTGTTCTATTATACTTTGTTTTGGATTTTTAATCTATCAAGCTCAGCTGTTGAGATGCTATTGAGTCCTAGCACTTTCTAAAACCTGAAGGAAATCAACATTTATTGAAGCTCTTTCCGGACTATTTTGTGTCTGTCATGCAGTTTACTTCCCACAGAGCCCCTGTGAGGTATTCCCATTTTACTGAAACTCAGAGAAGGAAATGGAAGCTCAGGGAGGTCCTGCGGCTGGTGGAGGGATGCCGGTGTGGCACGTTCCAGTATGTCAGCAACCCCTTAAATGTGGGCTCAATTATAAACCTGATAAGCTGGCCTCCATGTTTCCATTTAGGAGGGCGACAAAAACTGTTGAAATAGACAGGACAAAGGACAGATACCTCATAGGCTTCGAGTCATTCCTCAGGCTCTTCTGGGGCCAACAACCCACCCCAGTTTTTCTGTCAATCACAGAGCTTGCTCATCTCCTTCTGACCACGAGGAGACCGTGTGAGATTTTGTTAAATGCCTATTGCGAATCATGGTACACAGGCTTCCTCTGTTTTGTTTTGTATTACTTAATCATTCAAAAATCTCTTTAAAAAAGCCTGAAGTTAGTCTGGCTGTGTCTTTCACTCGTTCCTTTTCTCTGTGCTTGCTTACCATCTGTTATTCGTCAGCCTTTGGGTCTTGCTGGAGATCGAAAGTAAACAAAATCAAACAAATGTTTTCTGGAACACACTCTTCTTCCCTGTTGGATTTCAGCACATTGGGTTGCTACCTGTTTTAAGTTTATACACGATCACTGCACCGAAGTTGGCTTAAATTCAGTTATCTAGCACCTGAAATGTATTTCATGTTGCTCTGAAGTTATTTAAGGTGACAGAGCTTTTATACTGAAGTGTCTCTGCTATTCCTGGTTCTGTTAGAAAGACATCTTTCTCTATTTTACTATTTACTGTAATAATGCCCAATTGTTACTAGCTTCAGGGTTATTTTTCTATCAACAAAGGCAAGGGACTTTCCTTCTTGGTTTTTTTTGTTGGAGATACTCAGAACTGAATTGAGTGTAATTGTACCTCTGAGAGCTGTGGTGTGCTCGGGCTTCCATAAGACCCTAGAATGGGAGACAAGTTCGATTTCAAGGGCAGATTTACAGTTCTTATTTTCAACCTAAAGTGTACACTGGGTGATTTCTCCTCAAGCTTTCTTGTCACCTAAGTGCATATAAAAAACAAGCAAAACTGAACAGCAAAGGGTTAGTGTGTTGAATTCCAAACTTCTGAGGGTTAAGTGAGTTCGCAGACTGCCCAGATCAGACGCTGTGTCCCATGTGGACCTGCCACCGTGGAACCTACTGGTCCATCTGGATTCACTTAAAGCGTTGTAACCACTTACCTGCTCCCTCGCTCCAGCAAAGCTCTTCCTCGAATTCCTAACAGCACTTAGCTCCACCTAATGAAGGGATGGGATTCCCAGATATGCTGCATCATAAATGCAACCAGCCTACCGTACGCCGATGTCTTCAGTGGACCTGGAGCCTACGGAGTCTCATTCCAGAGTCTTACATTTTGAGATAAAGCAGGCACTCTTGCTGGGAATTTGAACAATCTTAGAGCAAATCCACAGTTTTCTTTGAAATTTCCAGGCGTGGGTAACCCTGCTCAACTAGGAGGGCTCACCGTTTGCAGGACTAGTGGGCAGCTTATCTAGAGCAGTAGAGTCGTCTTGCCCTGTGTGATCTACAGCAGCTGCCAGGAAGCCTCAGCCGAGGAGAGGAGCATGGATAGGCCACTCGGAATGGGGGTATCAACTGCCCGATAACAGGAAAGCTGTCCTTGGAGCCAGATGTCGGTTCACTCAGTGCACTGAGCACCCAACATGAGTAAAGCTTGCTCTAGACTCTATAGAGGGCATTGTAAATAGGCATGACAGGCTCCAAGGGCATCTGAAAGATGAGCTCAAGTTTGCCCTTCCATGTAGGGGATTTGGGGTGTCATGCTCTGCACTGGCCATCTGCTGCTTATGTCTTTCCCCTCTTCCATGTGGCAATCTCACCTCTATCTTCAGCTCTTGGGACGGGTGTCATTTCCCCGAGAGGCCTGCTCCAAGACCTGAGCTAGAGTAGCCACCGCTTCCCCCGCCGAGCACCTCGCTGGCTTGTTTACTGCACGGCGCGGGTCACAGCTTGTGCTCAGATTTTCATTTGCTTGCATGAGTGTTTTCTGTCTCGTACACTTGTTTATTATCTCCACAAGCTCAGGGACCGTCTGTTTTGTCTTTTTCTCCTCCTTCTCCTTCCTTTTCTTTTTCTTCCTTCTATATCCCCCATGCCTTGCACACAGTGCTTTATTGGTACATAGTAGTTTTTAAATAAATATTGAATTAATAGATGAATCAATTATTAAGTACTGGCACTACTCAAAATCAATGATGAGAGCTCTTTTTTAAAAAGCTTCTTATTTGTTCTGTATAAGGTTGCATGGATTTTGTTATGAGATTTTTTTTTTTCCTTTTTGTCTTTTTTTTACTGACCGGTAACAGGATCACAACCCTCGGTGTCGCGCCCGTACCGGTGACTGGCAACGGGGTCGCAACCCTCAGTGTTGCGCCTGCACCGCGCTCAGCCAGTGAGCGGGAACCGGTCTCCACATGGGATCCAAACCCTCGGCGGGAGCGCCGCCGCGCTCCCAAGCGGCACACTCTCCAGTGCGCCACCGGGCTGGCCCCGTTATGAGATTTTATAGGTTGTACTTTTAACATGGTTTGGGAAAAGTTGCTCAAATCTCAACTCCAATATCTACCAGTACACCTAAAATTTCTCAGAGATGCTGGTATTTATTAGACCTCCCGTTCCCTTAAACCCTGATGTATTTGCTCCTATTGCAGCTTGTCCAATATTGTCGGCCTCACCTCTCAGTCGGCAAGAGCTGCGGTCTCTAGAGCAAAGGTTCACATCCAGAAGCACTCCACGGAGTCTGGGAAGAAACTATGAGAACATCTGTTTATATGTTTCTATCTACAGATAAAAAATTAAGTTTTCTGAATATTTAATATGTTTTGACAGTAGTTCATGTATAAATACATATATATATTTAGAGTTTATAGTTATAATATATATATATATTTAGAGTTTCTTTAATTTATCCCTCTTATATTAGGTAAGAATGCTTATTGTAATAACAAATGTCAAAGCAATTAAACAAATATAAGCATATATTTCACATCAGTGACTCTGCCAACATGTGTGAGGACCAGTGATGAAATTTATAAATTAAAAAAAAAAATTATCATTATGCAATGTACACATTTTTTGTGGCCCTTTACCAATTTCTCCCAAACCCTCCCCCCCCTCCCTTTTCCCACCTCTGCTGTCCTCGGTTCTGTTCTCTCCTTTGAGAGTTCAAGGAATTATAGTAATTGTTGTATCTTTCTTTCTTTCTTTTTCATCCCCCACTTATGAGTGAGGACGTGGTATTTCTCTTTCTGTGCCTGGCTTATTTCACCATATATAAATATTTAATACACATTTTGACAGTAGTTCATGTATAATTATACATTAACATACATTCGCTGGGGGGGTACAGCTCAAATTTTTTTACCGATGGGGTTCTCAATTTAAAAAATGTGGAAACCACTAGACTAGAACATCATGTTAATATAAGTTTCTTGAAGGCAGGGGCCATGGCTTACACTTTTTTGCATTCCTCCAAGGGCTTAGCGTAATGACTGGAAAACACAAACAGGTACCTGAGAGTTCTTTGCTTGATAAATGAGGTCAAAGATCACAGGTGCTGCTCAATTCAGGACAATGAAATTTTCACTGAAGGAAATGCAATGGACAGGTTGTACCTCTAGTTGTCTGTAGTTCACCACAACATCACTTTGCAAAACACTTACGACCGACTCAGTAGAATTATCTTAGTATATAAAGGGCAGATTATTCCATTTTTACCATATGATTTCCCCTCAAAGCCTCACGAATCAGTGAAGTCGTGTCCTCTGTGTGAAGCATAAGCCCACTTAAGCAGATGAAAGTCACATCGGAGGCTCACAGGAGAACTTACTAGTCTTGTGGTGGAGCCTTACCTGCTTTGCTGGCACCCTTCTGCTGTGGGGAGCACACTACCTGGTTTGAATAGCTCTAATCCTCTGACAGACTTGACCTCTGCTTCTCCATAACTTCTGTCCACAGGTCCTGGTGCTTCCCGACACCCAAACAAGCCTAACCTTCTTGAACGTGAATGCTTCCCAAGGCCTAGAAGAGAGTTTCTTGCGTCTCCCATAGGTTTTTCTGCTGCAGGTTAGACACCCTCAAGTCTTTCCATCCTAACTATCCTCCTTGAAATGAGCTCGAGTTTGTCAGTCTCCCCTGAAGTGCGATGCCTACAACTGTACGTAATTATCAAGATATGGCCTAATGAGTGTGGGACAGGTGTGCCTCCTGGCCCTGAACACGGCGTGGCTATGAAACAGACGAGCAGGACGTGGCTGTCCTTGCCGACCCATTGCATTGCAGATGCACATTGAGCTTTCTGATTAGGAAATCCCCTCTCTCCCAACCATGAGTAAAAGGGGAGGGTGGATCTTCTTTCTACTGTCTTTCTCCAAACCAAAATTTAGTATTTTCGTGGTACTGTGAACTTTAGGAGAAAAAATGCTATAAATTTAGAGTATCACTATTTGCAGCATTCTGTTCAGTTCTGATCTTTATCAATGAGCATGCAGACTGATTTATATTTTGCAGCCAGAGCACACATTCTCTTTTGCATTCTTCTCTTTTCTAACATTAGCTTACGTGGGCACTTGAATGTATCAACAGAATCTGTAAACTTAATTCCTTTTAATAGCAACATAACATTCCATTGTTTTAAAGTACCACAGTTTGCATAAGCTTTTCCCAATTTTGGGCATTGGGTCACGTCCCATTTTTCCACTGTTATGAATGGTGTTACCGTAAACATCTTTGTGCTGTTTGCTTTCTTTTCTCTTTTTGCATATTTCCTTGGGTTTATATTCCAACAGCAGGATGATTGGGTCAAAGAATAAGAACAGTTTTATAGCTCTTTTTATATATTGCCAGACTGATCTCCAGAGAGAATGGATACTTTTTGAAACTGCCAAATAAGACAGTGGCCTGGAGAAGTTGTAGCTTAACTGGGAAATCAGGGCCTGCATGGTGCATCTGGTCCCCTTCCAAGTATCCCCTTCCTAGTTCCCTATTCTTAGTGCCAGTTATCTAAATGTGGGGGAGGAGCGTTAAGAGAACCAGTGCCCTCAGTAAACCTCTCTCAAAATACCTAGAAGTGCATCTTGCTTCTTTTCTTTGAGAGGGGGTTGCACAGCCTGACCTGGGTCCTAAGCCCAGATCTGCCGCTTCCTCACTGTGTGACCTCAGGCAAGTCAGGTAACCTCTCTGAGCCTGATTCCTTCCTCATCTGTAAATGAGGTTGAAAGATAGTCTCTCCTCAGAAGGTTGTTTTGAAGATGATTGTAAAGTGCTGGGCTACTGTTATTGCATATGAGCCACTCAGCATGTGGGGGCCACGTGTTTCTTCCTCTTCTTTGCACTGCCAGGGTGTGGCTCTGTGCTTGCCCCAGCTGAGGATAACAGATGTCTGCTGTGGCGTGGATGGATTGTCTTCACCCGCAATCTTGCTTCCCAGTGCTCAGGAACTGGAAAGACATGAGGGAAAAGTTTCTGAACTTGCACATGCACTTGAAGGATGTGCCAGGACGTGCCAGGTTTGGGGCCAGCGCTTTAGTGTACTCAACAAGCCTCATGTGTTGCTGCAAGGAGAGCTTCTCCAGTTTTCCAAGACCTTCAGTGGCTTACAAATTTGTAGAAGAGATGGCCTAGAAGCTTGGGGAGAGGGGCGAGAGAAGGGGGTTCGTTACAGAGAAAGCTGCTCATGGGAAGGCCCTGGGTCTTCAGGTCCAGGGACGTTCACAGCTCCCCTGGGTCTCTAAGAAGCTTGGGAGGATGTGTTCATGGCCTTCCTGGCATCTGTCCCATCTCCTTCCTGCTGCTGAAGAAGAAGCTGGAGAAGTTAAAGGATGCATGTGCAGGTTGTCCGCTTCCGCTGGGTAAAAACTTCTTCCATTCTCCAACGTTTTAGGTTGATGATGTCCACAAATTTGTGCTACTTCTCCCATTGAGAAGTGGTGCCTAGTGCCCCTGCCAGTGGAGCTGGGCTGGCCTTAGTGACTTGCTTGACCGATAGAATGCTACAGAAGTGACATTCTGGCACCTCTGAGGTGAGGACATAAGAAACTTTGCAGCTTCTTCTTAGAACACTTTTCTGGGAGCCCTTCCTACCATTTGGGAAGTCTGACTACCCTGAGACTGCCATGTCCTACAGGCCACATGCACCTGCCCTGATCAGCAGCTCCAGCCAAGGCCACTGAGGCTCGAGATGGGAATGGAGCCATGCTGGACCCTCCAGAGGAGGCCATTGGCCAGCCGAACACCACTGCCTGACCTCAAGTGATGCCACACAGAGCAGAAAAATTGTCCGGTGGACTCTCTCGAATTCCTGACCCACCAAGTCATGAGACAGAGTGTGTGTTGTTTTAATCTGCTAAGTTCTGGGGCAATTTATTCCGCATCAGTAGATAACTGAACACTGGGGCTGCCTAGGTGGTGCTGAGCCTCTGCTAGCCTCGGTTTCCTCACTCAGCTCTGCTTGGCAGAACCAGCACTGGGACTTGCAATCCCTCTTCTCATTGTTTGGACTAAATATCAGAGGCCATGCAGAGGCCATTGACGTCAGTAGTTCTATTTGACAGGATTCCCTCAATGTATTTTTGGACTAGAGTCTATTATTTATGATCCCTTGTTGAATTTTACAGTCAGATAGGACAGGAAGCATCGGCAGTGTTCCAGAACACCAGCTCAATGGATTTTTCTGTTGTATTTAAAGAGGAAATAACAAGGCTAAAACCCTAGAGCTTTTCTCACTAAGCAAAGCTCCCCAGTTTTATGTGGGGTGACTCCTATGGCAGTCCTGTCCTGAGAGTCTCAAACCCTAAATAAGGACATGCTTAGGGCACCCAGATGTTTAGGGCAGTCAATGCACCCTATTCTTTTTTTTTTTTTTTTGGCAGCTGGTCAGTAGGGGGGTCCAAACCCCTGACCTTGATGTTATAACACTGTACTCTAACCAACTGAGCCAACCCACCAGCCCCGTGCACCCTCTTGATGACCCTCATCCCTCTTTAGATAACCAAGGAGATTTCATTTAAATTTACTATATTAGAACTTATTTAAATACTTCAGAAGGTTAAAAATGTGTCTTTCTTAGCTACAGTTTCCATGTATCATGTGGTGACTATTCCCAGAACCCAGATATACAGGAGACTCCAAAATGATGAAATAATTGACATTTCAGCTTTCAGGTTTCCCTGTTATGACATGTCAGTTATTAACTAGGAAATTAATCATTAAGGTCATTAACAAAATTGCTCCAACCATCTCATCGGGTCACATTGCCCCTTACACAATGGGGCTGGTTAACTTCTGGCCTTCCATCACCACCCTGGCAAGCTCGTCTCTT
>NW_007744134.1:8856-9075 GCF_000696425.1 Galeopterus variegatus
TTTTCGATTTAATATTTTTGGACAATGGCAGGTAACTAAATCTGTGGAAAGCAAAACCGTGAATAGGGGGGACCACTGTACCATTTATGTTAGTACCCCCCAAAAGGAATACTTGGTATAAATCTCACAAAATATATACAAGATCTATATGAGGAAAACTACAAAACTCTGATGAAAACAATCAAAGAAGAACTAAATAAATAGAGAGGTATTTCATGT
>NW_007744134.1:14173-14930 GCF_000696425.1 Galeopterus variegatus
CCACTGGGCCGGCCCAAACAAGTGTAATTTGAAATTAAACACACAATACAATAGTTTCCTCTTATCTTTGGGGGATACATTCCAAGGCTCCCAGTAAATGCTGGAAACCACAATACTACAGTACTGAATCCTATACATACATACATATGATAAAGCTTAATTGGGCACAAAGATTAACAACAATAACTAATAATAAAATAGAACAATTATAACAATATATCATCCTTTGGTATTTGTGGGGGTTTGGTTCCAGGATCCCCCATGGATATCCAAATCCACAGATGCCCAAGTTCTTTATATAAAATGGCATAGTACATTGACTATGGTCAGCCCTCCATACCTGCATATTCAACCAACTGCAGATTATTTTTGATATGTGCTTGGTTGAACCCATGGATGCAGATCCTGTGGATACGAAGGGATGTCTGTACTGTAATAAATATGTGAATGTATTCTCTCTCTCTCTCTCCCCCAAAATATCTTATTGTCCTTTACTCACCATTCTTCTTGTGATCTGCCCCTCTGATAACTAAGATTGCTACTAAGTGACTAATGGGCAGGTAGCATATACAGCATGGATATGCTGGACAAAGGGATGACTCACATCCCAGATGGGATGGAGTGGAATGGTATGAGATTTTATCATGCTACTCAGAATGGCATGCAGTTTAAAACTTATGAATTGTTTATTTGGAATTTTCGATTTAATATTTTTGGACAATGGCAGGTAACTAAATCTGTGGAAAGCAAAACCGTG
>NW_007744134.1:16472-17322 GCF_000696425.1 Galeopterus variegatus
GACTGTGCATGTGTGGGGGCTGGGGATGTAGGGGAATTTTCTGTAGCTTGCTCTCAATTTTGCTATGAACCTAAAGCTGCTCTAAAAAATATGTATTTAAAAACAGACAAATAAAAACAGCAACAAAAAAGCAGGCCAGAAAGTCCAACTTAGACTGGAGAAAAGTATACTAAAATGTTAATGGTTACTATCTCTAGATTGTGTAATTATGGTGATTTTTATTTTATATTTTATGGTTTTACCAAATTTTCTATAAAGAACATGTATTGCTTAGATATTCAGAAAAACAACAATAGAAACACTTATTTTTAAATGAAGGGAAATACACAAGCACAGGCTTCGGACTCGGAGCTGCATTCAGTCCAGGCTCTACCCCTTGCTAGCGCTGTGACGAGGCAGGGGATTTAGCATAGACAGCCTCAGTTTCTGCATCTCTGAAATGAAGATAATAAAACCTACCCCACTGCGGGTTTGTGTGTGTGTGAAGATAAAACATACAAGAAATATGAATGTGCAGGTCTCCCTGTGGATTCTGAGCATGTCGAGCATATTTGGGTGCTTATGGGTTCCAAGGAGACTTTGCTGGCCACATACAGGGCCTTTTGTTCATCCCTTTCCTTTCCCGTCCTGCGATTCCTGCTGGACCAACCAACCAGGCCTAGAGAAGTCCACCCCGCACATACACCAAGCTCCTCCACTTTGGAGGAGGGAACGAAGCCCTAGAGAGGAGGCTGTAGCAAACACTTCTACTTTGAAGCCCGGGAAAGTGCAAGGCTCGGAGCTGGTGCATTTTTGGTTTTTGTCTCCCCCTGCCACTCTTTAAGCATGTTTCTGGGCTTCCTATCCCAAC
>NW_007744135.1:0-1060 GCF_000696425.1 Galeopterus variegatus
GGACGGGAGCGCCGCCGCGCTTCCCAAGCGGCGCACTATCCAGTGTGCCACCGGGCCGGCCCTACTGACATTTTAATGATACAGAGTTTTCCGTTTAGGTAAACTGCACACCATTGCATGTTTTGAAGTCTATGTGCCTATATGTGTCCACTAGTTGCTTTTTTGTTCTTCTTAAAAAACTTTTAAGTTTTCATTGAAGTATAATATATACAGGGAGAAAAAGGCTCATATAAGATTACAGCTCAGTGAATTGTCACAAACTGGACACAACTGGGCAACCATCCCCCAGATACAGAAAGAGAGCATTGTCAGCATCCCAGAACCTGTAGCTAGAATTCTAATAGCATGTGTTACTTTTGACTGTGTTTGTACTTTATATATTGCAATCATATACTATATACTCTAATGTATGTGGGGTTTTTTTTCTTGCCATTATGTTGTGGGATTTATTTACATTATAATATGTGCCTACTTCTGCATTCTCTTTGCTGTCTCCATTCCATTGTGTGAATATTGTCCAGTTCATTTGGTGACACTGTTGATGGGCAGTTGCATTGTTCACAGTTTATTACCATTATGAGTAACACTATTATAAACAGCACAGGCATTATCTTTTGTTAAACACATATTTCTGTTAGGTATGCACCCAGGAGTAAAAAAGGCTGCATATTGGCTATGTCTAACATTCAGCTTTCATAGATAACACAACAAGTTTTCCAAAGTGCTTCTAACAATTTAGTGTTCTTTTTACTGCATATCCGGAGGGGCTTCTTAAAGTTTTCTTCACATAGATGTTACACATTTTAAAAGTTTATTCTTAGGTATTTAATCTTTTTTTGTTAATTTAAAAATTATGATTCATGTCTAATTGGTTGTTGTTGTTTGGTAAATTGTCATAGTTTTTATTTAATTGGCACCCACCAACTTATTATATTCTCTTAATGTATGGACTGAAAAATAAGTGAGTTACTTGGAGCCACATTGCAATTTAGAGATTCAGCCAGTAGAACAGATTCTATTGGTTTTTCAGAAGAGCTAAACCTCTCCCTAAAGCTCCCCA
>NW_007744135.1:1604-10455 GCF_000696425.1 Galeopterus variegatus
CAATACCATAAATAAATTAAAATCAAAAATATAAACTCTGCTATAATGTCCAACTCATTACACAATGTGTTAACTTTCTTAATGGAAAGAGTCAAAAATAGAGATAAATAAGACCAACCATTCTTAGAAAAATAAGCAAGGGGCACTACTACGATTCACAGAAAAAGAAATTGAAATGGACCTTAAATATATAAAATGATGCTCCACCTTGCTCATAGGAAGACCAAAGAAATGTGAACCCACACTGAGAGTGTTGGGGAAGGGGTTGAGTAGAGGCGTGAGGGAAAGCTGGGGGACAGGACTGCTCTGTGAGGACCTGTGGCAGTGGACACATGAAGGGGGTGTGGAAGACATGAGTGACCTGTGCAACTTTGGAAAACAATGCTTTGACTGGAGAGTGAAAGCTACAGAAAAGAAACTTACACAGATATCGTGCCCCATCTGCAAATTTGTTACTCACAGGTACATGGGTTAGCAATATGTATAACAGGATGAAACAAATAAAAAATATATTGCAAATAATGTTGTAGAAACAAGTCATTGATAAGGAAACGTGAAAGGCAGAATAAATCCTGAGGGAGTGCTAGACCTCACGGAGAGATCAACGAGACTTACTGGTTCTGTAAAAATGTGTATAGACAGAGAAAGAGAGAGAAGGATGCAGAAATAAATACACACAGGTGTGTGTGTGTTTGCGGGGGTGAATATGAACACATATTTCCTAGCTGTGTCTGCTAAGGGGAGACTTCGAAAACGTGACGCCTCTTAGCAATGAGCACATCAAATGCCCAGAAACCCTGGTGTCTAAGTACCACTACCCAGTAAAGGGAAGGACGGGTCCCTGGAAAAGTGGCAGATTCCAGATAATATTTCTCATCTATATACTTGACAAAATTCCAAAAGTCTGGCAAAATACTCTGTTGGCAAAAGTTGTAGGAAAACAGAATGTCTCAAACATTGCTAATGGGAAAGCAAAGTGGTCCAGGCCTATGGAGGTAAATACGTAAGTTGTTATCCTTTGACTCAGAATCAAATCTAAGGATGTACCCAAAGGCACACCTAGCTGAGTGTATCCGAAGGTCAAAAAGAACTAAGAACATCTTTCTACTCTTTCCATAGTCATAATGCTGGTAATAACATTGGTGGTGTTACCCTAAAATTACTACAGTGTGTATATGTGTGTCTGTGTGTTGTATACACAGATATACTTACACACAGAGACGTACATCTTGGAAATGCCTAGAAATAGAGACACCCCAGCAGCAATGAACACCTTTAATGCTCAGGTTGTTGTCTTCACTACCACTTTCCACCAAAAGAAATCAGGGATTCCTCCAGAATTAACTGATTCAGAGTTGGGGACAAAAATTGCATGAAATGGCCTGGGATGATGTTTTTGTAATTTATTTGCATCCTGATTCAAAGGAAAGAAATTGTAAACATGGTATGAAAAACCCATAAAATCTGAACACTGATGACAGAATATTTGATAAAATTACAGATTTGTAGTATCTTTGATATTGTGGCTATGATTAAAAATCGCCTTTCTCTTTTAGATACACATACTAAAATATTTACAGGTGAAATTATATGATGTTTAGACTACCTTCTAAATAACCCGGGGGCTGGGATGGGAAGTGGGTTGGGATAGACACGAAACGTGAATGGCCAGGATTTGATAACTGTCAAAACTTGGTGATGGACTTAGGGGGGTCTTTTTACTAGCTTTCTATAAATGCTCCACATTTTCTGAGTTTAAGGGTTTAATGTGTGTGTATGCGTTTGCAACCACTAGGATACTCCAGACACTCTGCTATGAATATTTCGCAGGAGTGTTTACTCCTCATAAATACTCTAAGGTGCAGGTACTATTACTATTTTAATTTTATAGGTAAGAAAACTGTGGCTCAAAAGTGCCAGAAAACTTGCCCGTGGTCACTGAGCTAACAGGTGTTGGGCGGAGCAGGGATTGGAGTTGAGTCTGCCTGACTGTCCCATGCTCACTCTTGACCTTGCACATGACTGCTCTTTTTGGTTTCTCTCAGGCCATGATCTAAATGTCAGTTTACAAGGATCAGACATAGGTTAAGTGAGGGCAGAGGAGACAGTCCACATTGTCTCCAGCCAGATGGGCTGGGAGCGGGCCTGTGACTCGGGAGGCCTGAGGGCTGCCCAGGCCTCAGTTCTTACCTGTCTTCTCTCCCTCTTCCATAGTGAGAAGCCAAAAGTCACAGAGACAGTCAGGAAAATCATTCCAAAACTTACTCAAGTGGATCTTGGAAGACCCAGCAGACCTCCAGATGAGAGAAAGGCTGAAAAGTGGAAAAAGCCTGTGCTTCAGACTGGTCAGACCTAAGCTGCAATGCAAGCCACCGCTTCTAGAAAATTCCTTAAGCTCCTTGAGATTCAGTTCCCTCTGCTATGAAAGGGGACAATAAACCCAATCTCATAGGTTGTCATGAGGCTTTCACAGAGTATGGACTGAAAAATAAGTGAGTTACTTGGAGCCACATTGCAATTTAGAGATTCAGCCAGTAGAACAGATTCTATTGGTTTTTCAGAAGAGCTAAACCTCTCTCTAAAGCTCCCGCCCTCCACCTAGCTCTTAGACTTATGAGGATATAGCATCCTTCTCGTGAAGGGTTGGAATGGCCCTAGACATAGAGTCAGCAGACTGGGCACTAGTCTCTTCAGATCTACCTGGATAACTCTTAGAACATCAGGAGTTCTCTGGGATTTGATTTGTTGTAATTAAAGGGAGTTAGAGTTTGTTTAGATTTGGTGATGTCTAAGTTCTAAAGGTCTATATGGGGAAAATAATTTCTTTTTAAAGAATATTTAAAGGCAACATCATCGCAACACAGTGAATAGAAGGTGCCTATTAAGCAAAGCTCTGTCGTGTTACATGTGAGATGGATGGACATCGCACTAATAATCCCTCAGCTTCCACTCCCGCAGCCTCTCCACCCCATGCAGGGGGTGCATGGGGTGCCCCATCTATGGCTCCCCCCACAGCTCCACACACAGACAGGTCTCTTGCCTATTCCCAGCCAGTCTCACTTGCTCTATCAGAGGTGATGAGCTCACGTTCTCTCCCAGGAAGCTGCGTGTGCTGGTACTTTCAATTTTTGAAGAAAGGCTTCCTCTGAAACCTCTGAACCTGCCCAATTACTGATCATGGGAGGCTTGGATGGGGTGGGGCCGGTGAAGAAATGTTTCACATTTAAAATAAAAAACATGGGCCGGCCTGGTGGTGCACTGGAGAGTGTGCCGCTTGGGAGCGTGGCGGCCCTCCCGCTGAGGGTTTGGATCCCATGTGGAGACCGGTTTCCGCTCACTGGCTGAGCGCGGTGCGGGCGCAACACCGAGGGTTGCGATCCCGTTGCCGGTCAGTAAAAAAGACAAAAAAAGGAAAAAAAAAAAAAAAAGAAAAAGAAAAAACATGTTATCCCCTAAGACTTTTTAAAAAACTGACATTGAATTAAATTCATAGGTACATTTCAGAAGAATTTACTGACATTTTAATGATACAGAGTTTTCCGTTTAGGTAAACTGCACACCATTGCATGTTTTGAAGTCTATGTGCCTATATGTGTCCACTAGTTGCTTTCTTCTTCTTCTTCAAAAAATTTCAAGCTTTCATTGAAGTATAATATATACAGAGAGAAAAAGGCTCATATAAGACTACGGCTCAGTGAATTGTCACAAACTGTACACAACTGGGCAACCATCCCCGAGATACAGAAAGAGAGCATTGTCAGCATCCCAGAACCTGTAGCTAGAATTCTAATAGCATAGGTTACTTTTAACTGTGTTTGTACTTTATATATTGCAATCATATACTATATACTCTAATGTATGTGGGTTTTTTTTCTTGCCATTATGTTGTGGGATTTCTTTACATTATAATATGTGCCTACTTCTGCATTCTCTCTGCTGTCTCCACTCCATTGTGTGAATATTGTCCAGTTCATTTGGTGACACTGTTGATGGGCAGTTGCATTGTTCACAGTTTATTACCATTATGAGTAACACTACTATAAACAGCACAGGCATTATCTTTTGTTAAACACATATTTCTGTTAGGTATGCACCCAGGAGTAGAAAAGGCAGCATATTGGTTATGTCTAACATTCAGCTTTCGTAGGTAACGCAACAAGTTTTTCAAAGTGCTTCTAACAATTTAGTGTTCTTTTTACTGCATATATCCTGATGGGCTTCTTAAAGTTTTCTTCACATAGATGTTACACATTTTAAAAGTCTATTCTTAGGTATTTAATCTTTTTTTGTTAATTTAAAAATTATGATTCATGTCTAATTGGTTGTTGTTGTTTGGTAAATTGTCATAGTTTTTATTTAATTGGCACCCACCAACTTATTATATTCTCTTAATGTTATACTAGTTTATCAGTTTATTCTCTTAATTTTCCAAGACATATAATCATATTTTACACAAATAATGATAATTTTATATTGAGCTTTATAATTTTTATACATGCAATTTTTTTCTATTTTCTGGTTGCACTATACACTTTTTCTGGAAAACTGAAGGGGTAATGGTGAAAATATACATATTTTTCTTCCATCTGAATTTAGTTAGAAGTGTTGTCTAATGCCCAAATAAGAATGAGGCTGAATTTGATGTTGAGATAGAAGAAGCAGAGGGCCACAGCCCCCTCCACCCAGAAGCAGGCAAGAGATCACACCTGGGGTCCTAGGCAAGGAGACAAGGGCAGTGCCCCCCCCCACACCTGAAAGCAGACAAGAGAGCCTGCTGAAAGCACAACTTCTGTGCAGGTGGCCTGCAAAAGCCATGGCTGCCAAAAAAGTGGCTCAATGCCACAGCAGCAGCCACAGTCACCATGCTGGTGGCCCACTGGAAACTTGACTGAACTGACACAAGGAGAGTCACCAATAGAGACTGGACAAAGAACAACATATCTCTCTCCTCAAAGTCCACTCCAGAGTAATAGAAGAAGCAACTGCTCTACCAGATGACTAGACATTTACATAGAAATACCACAAATATGAAAACCCAAGGAAATATGACACTACCAAAAGAATGCAGTAATTCTCAAACACCAGACCTTTTAGAGTAAGAAACCATTGAAATGACTGAAAAGGAATTCCAAACAACAATCTTAAGGACACTCACTGAGATACAAGAAGACTGAATTAGACAACATAATGGAAAAAGAAAAAATCTAGGATATTGTATTAGCCCATTTTTGTTGCTTATAACAAAAATGCCTGCAACTGGGTGATTTATAAAGAAAACAAAATTTATTGCTTACAGCTTCTGAGGCTGGGGAGTCCAAAGTCTGTCTAGCGGTGGCTATAGTGACCCAGGGGTCTTGCATTGCAAGATGGTGGAAGCAGAGAGAGCAGAGACAGAGAGACAGACTCTCCTCTTCTTTTAAGGCCCTCAGAACCACACCCCTGACCACCATTTTTAATCCATTCACTACAGCACAGTCTTTCAAACCAATCACCCCTTCAAGGTTCCACCCTTCAGTTACCAGAATAGGATTTCCCACCCTCTTCACAGTCACAGTGGGGGACAAGTTTCTAATACATAAAATTTGGGAGATAATTTAAGCTTCATTGAGTTTTGGGGGGACATAATTCAATCCACTACGGATATGAAAGAAGAAATTTAGCAAGAGATTAACACCTTAAAAAAATGGAGTAGAGCTCATGGAACTGAAAGATTCTCTCAAGGAAATAAGAAACACAACCAATAGCTTAAGCAGCAGGCTAGAATATGCAGATGAAAGAATTTCTAATTTTGAAGATGGTCTTTTCAAAATGACCCCGGCAGACAAAAAAAAAAGAGGAATTTTTAAAAAATGAAGCAAATCTAAGACAGCTAGCAGACAACTGTAAGTGCATAAATATTTGAATCATGGGTGTTCCAGAAGAGGAGGAGAAAGGAAAAGGTGTGGAAAAACCTATTAAATGAAATAATAGCAGAAAACTTCCCAGGTACAGGAAGAGACATGGACCTTCAGATCCAGGAGTCTCAAAGATCCCCAAACAGATTCAACCCAAAAAGATCCTTTCCAAGACATGTTACAGTCAAACTGGCAAAGCTCAAAGACAAAGAGAGAATCTTAAAAGAAGCAAGAGAAAAGTGTCAAGTAACTGCTAAGGGAGCCCCTGTCAGACTAATAGCAGTCTTCTCAACAGAAACTGTACAGGTCAGTAGAAAATGGGATGATACACTCAAAATACTAAAAGAAAAATACCTGCCAGCCAACAATACTATACCCAGCAAGGCTATCCTTCAGAAATGAAGGAAAAATAGTGTATTTTCCAGACAAACAAAAACTGTGGGAGTTCACCAACACACAACCAGCCTTACAAAACAGCCTCAAGGAAGTTCTGCAACTGGAATTCAAAAAACAATAATCACTACCACAAATACACAAGAAAGAACAAAACCCTGGTAGAACAAAAATGCAGATAAGAAAGGAAAGAAACTAAATCTTATCAACACAAAAAGCCATAGTGACAATGTAATAATGCCCCTGCTTTATTTCTGATTGTAGTAATTTCAGTCTTCTCTTTTTCTTGGGTCAGTCTAGATAAAAGTTTGCAGATTTTGTTGGTCTTTTTAAAGAGTCAACTTTTGCTTTTGTTGATTTTCCCAATTGGTTTTTAATTCCCTATTTCATATATTTCTGTTGTAATCGTTGTTATGTCCTACTTATATTTGCTTTTGGTTTCATTTGCTCTACTTTTCCAATTTTCTTAAGGTAGAAGTTTACATCATGGATTTGAGATTTTTCTTATCTTTAATATGAGTGTTTACAAGTATAAATTTTCCTCTAAGCACTGCATGAGCCCAGCATCCTATACATTTTGATATGTTGAGCTTTGGTCTTTATCTCAAAGTACTCTCTAATTTCCCTGTGATTTTACTTTTTACCCATTAGTTACTTAGGAGAGTCTTGTTTAATTTCCACACCTTTGTGAGTTTTCTAAATTTCTTTCTGTTATTGTGGTCAGAGAACATACTTTCTATGATCTTAGCATTTGGTGCTGTTTTTTTAAAGGAAAAATTCAAACAAAACAAAAAAGGGTCATGGAAAGATTTCCATTATCTTTCAATATTATTCTTCCATGAAGTTTTTGAAATTCTCCTGTGTTTATATTCTGTTTCATTGATTTTTTATGCAATTTATCTTGCTAAATAAACATAGATATTTAATTTCTGTTCTTAATTTCTTTTTATTACGTGAAATTGTTGATATGCTTAAAATTTAATTTGCCTTTGAAAAGTTTACTTACCTTCCTCAGATAAAATTAATTTGATAATTGTGTTCTTTGGGAAGACTTTAGAGAGCAATTTCAATAACCATCGAGATTATAAAATATTTGTAAATCTTAATGTTTTACATCTCCAGTTTTTGTGAACGATTGAAGCCCTACTTTCAACAGAGTAATTTGTTATTCATCTCTTATTCAGTTCATGTGTTTGTTATTTGAATAAATAAGTATGTATATCCATAAAAAATGAAGTTGAGACAGATAGAACTATCTTATATTCTCAAGGGATTTTAAAACAATCAGATAGTGGTTGAATTTTATAAATTGCCTTTTCAGCATCTAAGCAGATGATCAAGTTTTTTCTGTACTACTATCATGAATTTTATTTGTGAAAGTCCTGTTTTTAACTATCTTGGCTTTCTAACTTAGTAATGCTGGGTTGTTTTCTAAAGAACTGTTTGCTGATATTTACCATTTTCATAAATACTCATAAGTGAACCCATGCATCTCTGATTAAGAACAACTCTTATAATTATTTGGTTTTCCTAGCTTCTGCTGACCCATGTTCTCAGGGCCCCAACTTCACATAAAATGTCCATAAGATCTTCTTATTAGTAAATGCACTTCCTGACAAACATTTGTGTTCCAGCTCTTCAGAGTAGTTACAAACACAGGACATGGGATGAAACCTTGAAGTAACTAAAGGCAGTCCAGCAAGGCCAGAGCACAGAGGAAAAGAAAGAGACTATAGGAAAATGAGGAGAAAGAGGTGGGCAGGGAGAAGACTAAGCCTGGATCACTCGAGGGGGTGGAAAGCTACAAAGCACCAGAAAAAAAATTATGAAGATCACAGCCCAGGGACACAGACCTATGAAAAGAGTGAGATAGATTTAATCCTGAAACTGTAGAACGCTTCCTCTCTCTCACTCCTTACCACCATGTGATCATGGCTCCAGTATAAAAAAGTGGATTGCTGCTAAAAGAACTGCAGGACACATACAGTATTCTAAGGAGTTCTCAGGGACACCCAAAGACAGCAGGGGAGATGAAACAAGGACACTGGAGAAAATTGAAACCTGTGGCACCTACAGCTATAGCAAAGATTGAACACAGTGCAACATGTAACCAGATTAACAGAAAAAATCCTAGTGAAGTCCTATTTATGTCAGTTCCTATGGCACAATGGGTCATGTCAGGCTTCCAACAAAACATCACAACTACAATCTGAAGAGACAAAGCCAGCATCAGAACCAAACTCAAATATGACACAAGTTTTGGAATTGTCAGACAGAGAATTTAAAATAACTTGATTAATGTATTGAGGTCTCTAATGGAAAAGGTACACAGCATTGAAGTAAAGATGGGTAAAGTAAGCAGAGAGATAAAAACTCAGAATCAAAAGAAAATGTTAGCTATCAAAAACACTGTAACAGAAGTGAGAATGTCTTTGATAAGCTCATCAATAGATTGGACCCAACCAATGATAGAATCAGTGAAGCTGAGGATATGTCAATAGAAACTATCAAACTGAAATACAAAGAGAAAAAAGTGATGGAAGAAAATCCACAACAGAACATCT
>NW_007744135.1:10787-14932 GCF_000696425.1 Galeopterus variegatus
CTGAGGATATGTCAATAGAAACTATCAAACTGAAATACAAAGAGAAAAAAGTGATGGAAGAAAATCCACAACAGAACATCTAAGAACTATATGACCATTTCCAAAGGTATAACATATGCATAATTGGAGTATGAGAAGGCAGAGGAGAGAGCAGAACAGAAAAGTATTTGAAGTAATAACAGTGGAGAACTTTTCAAAATTAATGACAAACACTAAACCACAGATTCATAAAGCTCAGACAACACCAATCAGGATAAATATAAAAAGATCTATACCTGGGCATGTAATATTCAAACTGCACAAATCCAAAGGCAAAAAGAAAGTTTTGAAAGAAGCCAGGGAAAATAAAATACTCTACCTATGGAGGAAGAAGCATAAAAATCACAGTGGACTGCTCATCAGAAACCATGCCAGCAAGAAGAGAGTGGAGTGAAATATTTGAAGTGTTGAAAGAAAACCACCAACAACCTAGAGTGTTACATCCAGTGAAATTACTCTTCAGGAGTATGGGAGAATAAAGGCTTTCTCTGATAAATAAAACTGAGGAAATACAGCCTGAGCAAAGTGGCCTTGCAAAAAATGTAAAAGAAGTTCAAGAAGAAAACTGATATATGTCAGAATCTTAGATCTACATTAAGAAAGAAAAAGTGTTAGAGTAGGAAAAATGGTAAAATCATATCTGTTTCTTTTTCATAATTGATCTAATAGATAATGGTTTATTCAAAGTAATTACAGGAAGAGTGTATTGTAATTACAGCACATGTAAATTGAATGGCAGAAATGTAGTAACAGATGGGAGGGAAGAATCAGGAATGCTCCGCAGTAAGGCACCTACACGAACAATGAAGTGTATAATGTTATTTGAAAGTAGCCTTAGGTTATTTAGAAATGTTTACTGCAAACTTTAGGACAACCACTAAAAATTTTTTAAATAGAAGTATAACTGATATGCAAAAGAACATTATAGGACTTGAGCTACATGAGAAAGAAGCAGCAAGTACACTGTATGCCTTGGTAAGACACGTGCACTTCATGTGTAGGAGAAAAATCCCATGCATATTTAAGATCCTGTACCACCAGTAAAAGTTCTAGTTTCCCAGTGGTCACATAACCTTTCTGGGCCCCTTTCCCAATGCGTGAACATAATACCTCCTCTACTGCCTCCAGAAAAGAGTCTAGGGGAGGTCTGTCACATCCTTGAGGTGGAGGAAAGATGTGCACATGGAGTCAAGTCGTTCCAGAAGAAAGGTAGGCCCAGCAGCACCCCATCATGAGACAGCAGTACATCCAGGATTGAGCATAAGTGGGAGCAGAGGGCACAAGCCAGAGCACGAGGAGGTCGTCCACCCTGCCATGTCATGCACTCTGTTGTATGAACCCCTCTGACTCAGCTCACACCTGAGGCCACATGGAAAACCTCTTATGACTCCCAGACAAAGGAGAGAAAAATCCCGAGGTTGGTACATGTATTGGTTGGCTCAGTATGTGGGTGTAACTTAACGCTGGACAGTGGCTTCACTGTAACCCCACTTGAAGGGGCCTGAAGTGGTTAGGAAAAGCCCTACCAAATGCCAGAGGTTTGCATGGTTTACATCTCATGTGGAAAGAGACGTGTGCTGGTGTTAGAACAGACACAGACCCGTGTGGGGCCTGGGGCCTGGATAGAGAAAGAACGGAGATTTGAGGACAATGAGGAGTGGTGAAGAGGCATGTGGGTGGACATGTGGCTGTGGACACGAAGTGTGAAGATCTTCAAATCTTGCGTTGACTCCCACCAGAGAGTGTCCGCCATAGAAGAGGCACTAAAATAACCACAAGGACAAAATGAATCAACCAGCTGACAAGAGCAGACATGGGCCATGCAGTGCTGGCACAGTGCGTGTGCAGTCGTGGTGGCAGGAATGAAAGCTCTCCATGGGCCCAAACGCATGGGCTTCACCTACCAGGCTTCATCCAGCTACTGCCACTGTCTGCACCAAATGCAAGTCCTGAGAGCAGAGGCCTGGGGGTCAGGGTCAATTTAGGGAGTTTAGAATATTCACTTTTATGAAGACCTTGCTGGTACAGGAGACTGGAAACAGAAAAGACCACAAGAAGGAGGAAATTGAAACCCGTTGGTGCCCGGGATTGCACACAGGCACTCCGTCTTCTGCAGAGACCTCCTCACTGGCAAACTCTTGTCTTTACTTCCACCAATGCAAATAGTCATAGCACCCATTATGAGGTCCCTCACACAACCTTTCCTGGCCTCTTTCGTGGCATGTGAACATAATACTTCCTATACTCCGTCTAAAAAGAGGGCTCAGGGGATGTCTGACAGATCCACAAGGTGCATGGTAGGTATGCACATGGAGCCAAGTTCCGGACAGTTCTCCAGATGGCCTTGGACCAGCCCAGTTCTCCCCCTTTCTCACTTGTAGTTCTCAAGAATAACTGCAGAATGTGCTGGGAATGCAACATTCTAAGATAAGAAGGAGATGGCTGGAACAGTCTGGGCTCTGTTCCAGACACACCCATCCCTGAATCAGGATGTGCTTTAATGCTTTAGCCCAGTGAGTCAGGTCACCCCATGGTATAAAACCCAGGATGGGCTGCTTTTTGGGGTCTCTCAGCTGCCATGGAAGTGGGACACACACATTTGAGACTCCATTCACCCCAGGCAGCTTTCCTGAACCTTGGGAGACCAGCTCACAACCAATCCTAGGCTTCTGTTGTCCCTTGCTGCCTGTATGTAAGTAATACATCTGCTTCATGAAACTTGGTGTATGTGGGTGTTCTGTCTCATGGATTGAGACAAGTCGATAATCAGTGTACAATGAACCTGCTTTATACCAAGGTGAGCCAGAGATATGACATGAGCCTAGGAGTGTCCCTAGGAGAATGTTCAAGGCTGTGTAGGGCTCTCAGCATGACTTACAGAGTGTGGTGGGACCCACAGACTTCTTGAGAAATCTTGCCAGAAACAACTGAGTGAGCTTAGAGTATATATCTGGAGAGTGGACCAGGCCGCTGCTATTGGACCATGAGCTGTCAAAGGAAGAATAAGCAATAAAGACTTTCGTTTGAATACACTTTAGTAGGACCACTATAAAAAGATAGTTTGTATACTTCACAAAGACACTACATTTAAGTAGAGTCCATTTAGAACATGGATGTTTATTAACTTGTATGCGTGTGATTGGGCGGGCATGAATAACTCAACCCTTCCGATGAATTTCAAAGCTATTGCAAGAGACTACTCCTAGAAAAACCCACCTTGTCATACATGACTACTCCTATTGCTGTGAGTAATAAACTGTCTTTTGTCTCTGACCCAGGAGCTTCATGTCTTCTGCCAGTATCCGTGAAACTGCCGGTAGGCTAACCTGTTAGCTTACACGTAGTGTAGAATCTCAGACACTTCACAGTTCTTGGCAGTTCCTTAGTCTGTTGTAGTGTTACATGAAATTCCCTTGCCAGCGGATAAAAGACTCTGTAAGCTTTCAAGATAGTAGTATTGGCTGAGACCCTACAGGTAGGAAAGTCATTTGAGAGGTTAAAACCTATATTTTGCTGACTCATTCCATGCTTGAGTCTATGTGTGTGATTGATAGAACATAACTGTGTGCTTGAATGTAGAGATATCACCCCAAGTGTGTGCATGCTAGCTCTAATTTAAAGACATAGCTCCTTGTCTTCTGTAGGCCGTGTAGCTTTGATACATAAACCAGACAAATATTGAACAAAAAAGAAAGTGCGGCTGATCTCACTTATAAGTATCAATTTAAAAAATTACCAAGTATAAGAAATAAAATTCAACAGTATGTTATAAAGTAATACATTGCAGAGACCCTCTCCTTTGCTGGTTTTGAATAAATAAACTGTTATGAAATAAGTGGTCATATTGGAGAAGCACATGGGTAAAGAACTGTGAGTGACTTTTTAGGAGCAGAGGGTGGCCTCTAGTCAGAAACTAAAGCCCTCAGTCCTACAGCTGCAAGGAAGTGAATTCTGCCAACATGAGGGAGCCGGGAAGTGGATCTCTCCCCAGTCGAGCCTCTGATTCCTGCCTGACACCTGGATTACAACTTGGTGAGGCCTAGAAGCAGAGAACTCAGCCAAGCTGTGCCCAGACTTCTGACCTACAGAAACTGTGAGGTGAAGTG
>NW_007744135.1:16753-17322 GCF_000696425.1 Galeopterus variegatus
GTTAGTAGCCCTCAACACGTCTGCTATGATCTGAATGCTTGTGTGTATCCCCCCCATTCATATGTTGAAATCAATCCCCAAAGGTGATGGTATTATGAGATGGGGACATTTGGGAAGTGATTAGGTCATGATGGTGGAGCCCTCTTAAGTGGAATTAGTGTCATTATAAAAGGGGTCCAAGGGAACTCGTTCATCCCTTCCCCCAAGTGAGGACNATTTAAAACAATTTTGTTCATCCTTGTTATTGCTTCATGACATTCTAACAGTGCAGAATGATGGCCTCTTTGTGAGGGAGGTCTACTGAAGTCAGGCTGCTGTATAGAGCCATGGGTGTGGTTTTCAGTGGATCCCTCTGTATTAATCATGTAGTTATACAGAGACTGAAAGTCATAGATGGTAATGCACATGTGAAAAGAAAATATGAGTTCTGTGATCTGGCTGAATGGGAAAGTGCTCTGCCTAGCAGCACGATATTTTCTCTGATGCCACCTGTATTAGTCCGTTTCTGTTGCTTATAACACAATACCTGGAACTGGCTGATTTATAAAGAAAATGAAATTTATTGCTTA
>NW_007744136.1:0-2530 GCF_000696425.1 Galeopterus variegatus
GGCCGGTCCACAGGCCCCGGGGTGCCCCGCGTTGAGGTAAGCAAATGGCACGTCTCAGTGCCGAGCCGCGCCAAGCAGAGATGGCGGGCCTGCCTTCACTAAGCCGGCCGTCTCCGACCCCACCCGATAAAATGGAGGCAGCTCTGTTGTGGGCGCCTAGCCTGGTGTGGTAGGCGGGAGCCAGGCGGGCGGGGAGCAGTCAGGCTTTGCCCCGCAAGTGGGGCTGGGCTGTGGGTGACTCACAGAGCTCGCAGAGTTGGGCCGGTCTGGCACGCTCCACTCCGTTTCTGTGTCGCCTCTGCTGGCTTACTTGGCCTTTGTTGTCTCGGGCTGCTCGCTCGTAACCGCAGCAGGGCTTGGGTGCTCTCAGGAGTCTTCTTTTGTGTCGGCCCTAAAACCTCGAACCTGTTGTTGCTTGTATGTCGTTGTAGGATCGTTTTTGAAAGATTTATTCGTTTTTTGTTCCTCTTGGAAATGCAATTAGTACTCTGGTATCACAGTGCACACTTCTCAGGATCGCACTGTCTCCTGGCATGGCCGCTCCAGACCCGTCGCCATCTTAGAATCCTGATGATTTTAATTCTATAGGCTAGATTATTAAATGTGGTTTTCTGGGTCAAAAAATATGATGTGTAATTTTAATATATACTGCAGATATATTTCAAAAAAAATGTGTCAATTTAAATTCCAATCAATGCCCATTTTCCTGCATTATTGTGCACAATGGTAAGCACTTGAATCTAACAAATCTGAAGTTTCAAATTAGGAAACTGGATTTAATTCGAATATTCTTAGGAGTGAGGTGAACTCTATTATCACATGTTTTTTCATGATTTAACTTCCTTCCCTTGGAATATATCATTTATTAAAAAGTAATTAAAAATAAAAGAAATTGAAGTGGAAATCGCACTAAATTGAGCAAACGGGAAGGAAATTTTATTCCAGACTGTTGCAAAAGGAAAGAGAGTGAACTCAACTTTGCTGAAACAAAAGATGAAAGAGTTTTGAAGAGCTTGGCTGAGTAATGGAAAAGCTCTGGAAAGCACTAGTGGGAGGTTGGTGAAGTTAACTAGGCCATCTGTGTTTGCTAACTGGGGCTTATTGAAGTTAGGCTCATAGCCACTCACAAAGACTGGGAGACACAGGCCCTGTCTTTCTTGCTGGTTACATTTCACAGGGATCCTCACAGGTCTGGAGAAAGAGATTCCTGGGTTATAAAATGGGTTAGAGGCTGGGAGAAGATTTAGATCTCAAAGGTGCAGAAATTACAAGTTTTTGAAAGTATAATTATATAAATTTATATAATTATAAGTTTTCTAATATAAGGTAGGAAATGGACCTGTAGTCAGAAAGAATCCTGTTTAAAGTTTAATCGAGATGAGGAGAACCGTAAGGCTATTTTGGTTGCTATACAAAAAGTACTACATGCCTCGGCCTCCTCACCTGAAGACAATTTACCTGCCTAATCCTCTCCCTTCAACCATCACCTGTATGAGAAATTAAAACCCGTTAATTTTTGCCCTACTCGTGTGTTTGCTAATATATCCATCATCTATTTACTTGTCTGTCTGCATATCTATCTATCCAACCATCTATCTGTCTATCTCTTGTCTGTTTTTATTTATTTTTAAATTTTATTTTATTTATTTATTTTTAATTTTCTTAATGTAACAGATAAAATTGTATGTAAGAGTATTTATCTTGTACAACATATAGTCTTGAAGAATATATACATTGTAGAATGACTTTAGCTAATTAACATGTGTATGACCTCACATAGTTATCGATTTTTGTGGTGAAAACACTTTACATCCACTCTGCTACAGTTTGAAAGTTTTCCCTAAATTTTCTGTATTAGAATCTTAATCCCCCAATTCATATGTTGACTGGAGGTGGAGACTTTGGGAAGTAATTAGGATTAAATAAAGTTATCAGGGTGGGGCTCCCATGATGGGACTGGTGGCTTTTCAGGAAGAGAGAGACTTGAACTAACAATCACACTCTTGCCTTCTTGCCCTGTGTTACTCTCCACCATGTGATGATGCAGCAATAAGGCCCTCATCAGATCTGGTGCCATGATCTTAGACTTCCCAGCTTCCAGAACCATAAGCGGAATAAGTTCTTTTTTATCTTTATAAATTACCCAGTCTCTGGTACTGTCTTATAGAAGCAGAAAACAGACTGAAACACTGTCGCAGTATTTTGTCAAGAATACCACATATTGTTAATTACAGCAAATACTTGGTGATAATCTCTCTGCAGAACTCCATCAGTTTTATTACACTCTTCCCTCTTGGAACTGCTTTTGCCATATTCCATAGATCTATGTCTAAGTGTATCTATTTTAATTTGTCTCAAAAATATTTTAAATTTCCCTTTCAATTATTGTATTGACCCATTGGTTCTTCAGGAGCATGTTGTTTAATTTCCATGCATTTGTGAATTTTTCAAAATTCCTCCTGTTATTAATTCTAGTTTTATATCACTGTGGTCAGAAAAGATACCTGAGGTTTGTTTGTTTGTTTGTTTG
>NW_007744136.1:3159-9873 GCF_000696425.1 Galeopterus variegatus
CCATATTGGAGCTCCCTTACATGTTATTTGCTTCTTTTCTCTTGCTGCTTTCAGGATCCTCTCTTTGTCTTTGATTTTTGACTGTTCGATTATAATGGGTTTTGGAGAAGTCTTTTTTTATATTGAATCTGACTGGATATCTTTGACCTTTCTGTACAGAGATATTCATATCTTTTTCTAGGTTTGAAAAGTTTTCTGTTATTATTTCCTTAAATAAACTTTCTATCCCTTTACCTTTCTATTTTCCTTTAACTCCTATGATTTGATCATTTGCTCTTTTGATGCTGTCCCATAAATCTTATAAATTTTCTTCATATGTTTTTATTCTTTTTTTATCTTCCTACTGTATATTTTCAAATAACCTGTCTTTGAGTTCACAGATTCTTTCTTTTGCTTGATCAATTCTGCTGTTTGTGTTTTGCTCATTGTATTTTTAGCTCTAGTATTTCTGTTGATTTTTTTAAATTATTATTTCTATATCTATTAAATTTCTTTTTCTGGTCATTTATTGCTTTTTTCTAATTTTATCAAATTGTTTCTCTATATATGTTTGAAATTCTCTGGGCTTCCTTAAAATAGTTATTTTGCATTCTTTGTAAGGCAGTTCATACACCTTTATTTTTATTAGAGTCAGTCATCAACTCCTTATTTGGTTCATTTGGTGATGTCATGTTTCCCTGATTGACTTTGATCCTTGCGGCAGTGCATCAGTGTCTGTACATCGGAAGAAGTAGGTACATATTCCAGTCTTCAGTCTTTGTAGAAGAAAACTTTGTGTAAGGTGCAGGTGCAGTGCTCAGGTGTATCAAATGCCCAGGGCACATGTGGCCAGCATGGTGCTTCCAGAACCCCAGGGCCTGCTATGGTTAGTGTGACATTGGGGTAGGCCAAGAGCCTGGGGCACATACAGACAAGATGGCCCCAGGGTATGCTAAAACGACAGGGCCCACTGCAATTAGTGTGGCANCAAATACTTGGTGATAATCTCTCTGCAGAACTCCATCAGTTTTATTACACTCTTCCCTCTTGGAACTGCTTTTGCCATATTCCATAGATCTATGTCTAAGTGTATCTATTTTAATTTGTCTCAAAAATATTTTAAATTTCCCTTTCAATTATTGTATTGACCCATTGGTTCTTCAGGAGCATGTTGTTTAATTTCCATGCATTTGTGAATTTTTCAAAATTCCTCCTGTTATTAATTCTAGTTTTATATCACTGTGGTCAGAAAAGATACCTGAGGTTTGTTTGTTTGTTTGTTTGTTTGGTAAAGTCATTTCTTTCTTTCTTTATTTATTCCATCTCTGAAGGGCTGTTTGCTAGGTACAGTATGTTTAGTTGGCAGTTTTTTTGTTTATTTGTTTGTTTTTCCTTAGTGCTTTGAATGCATCATCCTACCCTCTCCTGACCTGTAAGGTTTCTGCTGAGAATCTGATGCTAGCCATATTGGAGCTCCCTTACATGTTATTTGCTTCTTTTCTCTTGCTGCTTTCAGGATCCTCTCTTTGTCTTTGATTTTTGACTGTTCGATTATAATGGGTTTTGGAGAAGTCTTTTTTTATATTGAATCTGACTGGATATCTTTGACCTTTCTGTACAGAGATATTCATATCTTTTTATTTGTTGTTAAAGATCAAAAGCCTAAATAACCTAGTTATTGCCTAAATAAATGTTGACTAAAAGCATTGCTTTTGGTAATTATGTATCCATTTTATAGAGACTCAGAGGCAATGTCATCTTTAGAGAAAATGCATTATAAATGTTTGAAATGCGATGAATGAGTTGCTATAATAACACAATATGCTTTTGTCTTGATTTCACCTTGCTTTATGAAAGCATACGGTTTAGTTGTTACTACTGCTGCTTCTACCTGCCAGTAAAGACCTATTACTGGTCACAAGCGTCCAGAGAAAATCCAAGCACTCATCAGATTTTTGCATATTTGTGGATTAGCTCATGATTGCCTATTTCTTTCTTTAGAACCTCCCGTAGATCAGTGACCATCTCATTCGAGGAAAGTACTTTTCCTCCTCCTCACAAACATCAAAGTTCGGATTAGCTCATGATTGCCTATTTCTTTCTTTAGAACCTCCCATAGATCAGTGACCATCTCATTCGAGGAAAGTACTTTTCCTCCTCCTCACAAACATCAAAGTTAAAGAAATGGGGGTCATGCCCTTTTACAGGGGTCTAATATTTATACTGTAACCATTCCAATATATTCAGTTATGATTACTTTACGAAAGAGCTGTCTCTATCTATTGAGACCACGTACCATATTTTTAGCAGTTTTTCTAATTAGCTTTGTTTGCATTGATTTCACTCTGAAATATTTTACAATTTAATTCAACTTTTCTTTTTTAGCTGTATTTTGGGGTGATATTGCCTTAGAGGATGAAGATCTAAATATCTTTCAAATAGATAGAACAATCGACCTCACACAGAACCCCTTTGGAAAACTTGGACATACCACAGGTACAGTTGATTATTTGATTCAATTTGTGTTCATTTTGGTGAAAATATATTCTTGAAATGCTATAAATACTCTTTGGATCATTTTTAATGTCCCACTGATCAACTTTTATTTTCTATACACAATTAAGCATATTTAGAAATGTGGGTTTTATTCATACTTTCTACTTAATTTATTAATTAAATACACGCATTGTAGCATTTAGTAGGTACCAGTATTGGTTCAAGTGCTATGCAGATATTAACTCTTTGAATCCTTGAAACAACCCCATGAGGGTAAATACTAATATTACTGTGATTTACAAATGAGGAGATGGAGATTTAGAAGGATATATAGCTCTCCTATTGGCACATAGTCAGGAAGTGGCTGAGTTAGAACCATAATTCAGTTCTGAGAAAGGCCACATTTCATACATACCCTTTGGTTACCTCCTGTTTGACTACTGAGTTGCAAATATAAATTATTCTTAGAATAATTATATAGAAACTTATTTAGAAAAATTTAATTATATTTCTATCTATCTATATAATCTTAATGAAAACCCCTGAAGATAACTTCAATTTTAGTTGTTTGTTTTAATTATTTCTATATGAGACTTGAAATATTTAAAAGATTATTTTTGTTGTCATTTTAAAGTCTTTTTTATTAAAATTTAAAAATTATTTTATCTTGGTAAGATTTTTATTCTGTGTTTTATTTTGGAGAAAAATTGCAAGGTTAAAAGGTTAAAATTTCTGTTTGTAGTTATAGCTAAAAAATTTGTTTGGTGTCATGTTTTTTATCTCATTACATTCTCCCCATGTACTATTTTATTTTCTTCTATTCTGTGGAAAATAAAATGTGTAGCTATTTTCTGGTATGTAGCAGACAAATATATTATAGACTTAAAATCTTTTCACTGTGAATCAATATTTCTTTGTCAAATTTACTTTTCTTGAAACTTTTTATTATGACAAATTTTAAACATTTAGAAAAGTTGATAGGATAGTGTGACAAACACAACAGTATGGTGATAGTTTCACTTCTTAGATTTAACACTTGTTAACAGTTTATATGCTTAAGTGTGTACAAAACAACACTTTGAAATTAAGTGCAGAATGTGTAACTTGAATATTAGGTAGTTTTGCATGTACTTTCTAAGAATAAGAACATTATCCTATATAATCAAAATACAATTATTCATCTAAGAAATTTATTTTAAAATAAGAAGTATTTAAGATACGATCTAAGAAATTTATTTAAAATAATAGCATATACTATTTAAAAATTGTATGCTTTGGCCTTTATTATATGCAGTGACAGTCTTTTCTGAAACATACACCAGTATAGGGGGGAAATCTTGTTTTGTGGCATAATCCCAAATAGTACATTCCTGTAGAGTATGTTTACTGGCCGACTCTCCAATTCCTGTATCACACTTAACAATGCCATGGAGGCAATTTATTCCGGGTAGTAGCGAAGAATCCCGATTTTATTGCAAGTTGCATCTTCAGTTTTTATTAAAAATTTTCATTAGCTTCAAGCTTTATTTATGTACTGATTTGACTGTATTTCTCATGTTCTAATTTCAAAATAAATAGTTTTTCCCATAAATATTTGTTTAACTTGTATATTTTCTTTGTGTTTTAGAACGTGAGAAATAACCACTTTTGTTATTTTAATGAACTATTTACACAGAATTTTATTTCAATTGCTATAAAAATATTCAAAATTGCTAAAAATATTAAAAACATTATTGCCTTTATGGTCTTGAGGTGTTTTTTAAATTATATAATTACTCTTGCAATTACCTTAATATTAATGGAGACATTTTTACTCATAATTAGCCCCCCTATAAATTTATTTCTATGTGTTTCCAGCCTTTCTAATATAAAAATAATGGCTACATAGTGGTCATTTCAAACACATAGATGCCATACTTAAAAAATGTTTTCTGTAACTGCTTGGGAATGAATACATTTAAGTATTACCTCATCTTTCTAAAATGTTCAGTGAAAAACATTTCAAAAATGTTTCTCAAGATTCACAGCAAAGATGTAACCATGTTATGCAAATAATTAAGCAGATGATTAGTCAGTGAACAAGCATTCTAACTTATTTGCCTTATAGGGACTTATTTGATTTTTTCTTTAAGAAGCTTATATGGCAATAGATTTTCCTTTTTTTTTTTTAAGCTTCAATCTAGATAATTAAGTTTAAGTATTAATTTCAAAGGAAAAATAGATGTTGGAAGAAAATCGATGTCTGAGAATAGTTCGTTGTCTTCATAGGTTTCCGACTGTCTTTCATTGTCTTAACCCAAAGAGACTACGAAGCATAGACACTCTTAGTGGTAGAAATTCATCTGCACTTGTTCTGGTGTTATTAGTGGTCATATTGATTGTTTGCTCAATAATACTTCTTTCTCATATATAGTGTCCTCAACACAAAGAAATGATTATGTTTTGTAATGATGAATATCCTAATTACGATTTGAATTACAATTTGATTATGAATTATCCTGTTATGATTTGATCATAACACATTGTACACTGGTATTGATATTCAATTCTGTACCCCGCAAAGGTGTGTAATCAATTATGATTCAATAAAAAATTAAAAAAATAAAAATGCAAGGAGAATAGGGAAAATAGGGGACAAAATTGGGAGCAGCATTTTATGAAAGCCCTAGAATAAGAATCAAGAGATGGATTTTTGCCAAATGCTCTGCTTTGTGGCTAATGATAGGAATATACCTTTTTTTAGTCTTTGTTGGTAAAATTGCAAGAAGATATACTTCCTTATTCCTATCATTTCTTCTTCCTTTTATGCTGTAAAATTATTTCCATCTATTTCTATAAATTTCACAAATCACATAGCATAACCATGTATTTTACAGCTGAACATCCATTTGGATTCCTCCCTTATGATGTTTTTCTAATTATGTGTTATTTGTTTTTATAAATTAGAGAAACTCATTTTCAAAGTTTAGTTGAATATATTGTAAAGTATGATATGCTTTTAAAATGATTTCAAAATTAATCAAAGTTTGAAGCAAAACTTGCACTACACATTTGCTCTTCTGATTTTTTTTTCCATTTGCTGATTTGGTATCTGAATTTTGTTCAGCTTGCATTGGGAAAATAGCTGGAATGCAATCAACAGGGCAGAACAACTTGATGTCATTCTGTATAACACTATGTGATGTCAAGGTCACAGTGAAGAAAAATGTTTCAAATTACCAATAGATGACTCAATTGTCATGATGTCCAAATAAAGTCATTTAAATTGCTCTCTGAATCTGCCCTACCCCTTATTTTTAGTTACCAGCATTTGTTGCTATAGAATTTTTACCCTCTTCAAAAATTCATGGATATTCATAACTCTAACACCGTAAGAGCACATAAAAAGGTTGTCCAAAGAGAAGTCAGTGTAGCCTATTACAATTATTTATTTGCAAGAACTTTAAAGTACATTGAGTTTAACTTATTTTTTATTTTTTTATCCTTTAAGGGGGACTTGGAGACCATGGTATGTCAAAGAAACGAGGAGCCCTCTACCAACTTATAGACAGGATAAGAAGAATTGGCTCTGGTATATCAATGTTTAAAGTTGCAGACGTTTGACTTGATGTACAGTAAATATTATACTCATAGCAGTTCGGTTTATTAAGATCAGTGTACCATTATGATGTGAAGTATGTAAAGGATATATGAGAAAGAGTCCTTTATTCATTTCTATTTTGTTAGCTCATATTTGATTTTTTTTTAGGATTTAAAATGTTCTTTTAATTGATTTTAAGCTTCTCCTTATTAAAAATGTATTAGGTGTTTATTTTATTGTTGATACTTATTTTCATTTAATTGGGTATCAAACCAAGGTATTTTTATAAAGCATGGAGCTGCATCAATTTTAATCAAATGAAAAAATATTATGACTATTTGTTTTGAAAATAAAATCCACTTAAACTGACAAACTGACTTATTAGGCAAAAAATTAGTTAAAATGTTTTTGACCATTTAAAAAAAATATATGTATACATATAAACATTCTGAAAAACTGCCTTCTGGTTTTATAATTAATTAATATTTATAGTACTGAATTTATTAACTAATATTTATAGATTGGAGTTGTTTTTTAAAGTCCTCTCTTCATAGCTCATCTTCTAAAATTTCTTAGATTGATGGATTATTAATTACATACTTGAAGTACATACTTTCAAGCAAAGATGCTTTGCTCCTGTATATTGAAAAGATAGACAT
>NW_007744136.1:10069-12422 GCF_000696425.1 Galeopterus variegatus
CCACAAATTCCATCATCCAGCCAAGATACAATAATAGCAGTTCTTCAAGCAATGTTGTATACTTCAAACAACTTTTTATTATGAAAGTTTTCAGACATCTCTGCCCTGTATTTCTAGTCAACTGGAATTTATGTCTAAAGATTCACTTAAATTCAGCTTGATTTTTTTTGTTCACTGAGAATATCTGGTGTTAGCCGTGCTGCTACTGGTGTCATGCCAGGAAGCACGAATGCTTGGACCTGCAACTTTGATGATGGCTTAAGTGACTGGTCAGGGGATTCAAGTGGTGGTAGCCAGATCCTTCCATTGTAAACATCCTGTCATTGCAAAGTATGATTTTTTAATGGTGTTCTTTTCTTTTATTACTTCTACATTTATTAACCAAAACTCTTCTATAAAGACTTACTCTAATCTGCCACAGCTATGTATTTGAATACCCTGTAGTGTAGTTAATACAGAGAAGTCAAAATAAATGCTTAATTCTTTTGGAGAAAATAGTTCTTGTTCTAATGACATGTACTTTTTTGGAGAAAAATATATAATTTCATTAGGTCTTGGAGGGGGGCTTAAGGTCATATTTGTCACCATATTTTCCTAGAACTTAAAGAAATGTATTTTGCTGAGGGATGTTGATAAAAATTATACGTCATTATCTTTCTAGATATTTTTGGAGAGAGCCATAAAATTTTAGTTGTGACTTACTAAGCAATGTTTTCTTCTAAATTATTCTAATTTTGTCCTGATAAGTTTTGGTTACATTTGAAATGCCACCTAGTTCTTTATATTTATTTTATATTTAAAAGGTCAAAATCTAGACTACTCTTTTTTCCTTCTGATTATCTAACAGGAATAGATATAGCTCGGTTTACATATTTATAAATACATAATGTATTCAGAACAATACATCTTTCCTTCTCCTTCCCACCCTTCAATTTTGTAAAGGAAACACATTTAAAGCACTGATCACTGTTTGTTATAAATTCATATGTACACTCACTCTCTTCTGTTCACTCTCAAAGTTTCCCATTTTGCTTGTTTTTTCCGGCCAAACTTTCATTCTCACACATTTCTGACTGGCCTACACTGGGAATTTGCTTTACCCATGGCTGTAACAGTTATGTCACCACAGCTTGTTCAAATGTCTCCATCAGTGACAAGGGTAGGTAACTTATCTTTGTGCCCCTCATGACACTCAGCACATAGCTTTCACGTAGGTGATCAAGAAAGTATTGACAATTTAAACATCGTCTAAGCACATGGTGTGTAATCCTCACCCCCAATAAAAGAATGTAAGAGTTTATCTTTTACATTTAAAAAATGTAAGAATTTAAAGAGATATTTAGAAACATGTACTTCAATTATTTTAGAGATGTGAAAACTGAAGTTGTAACTTGCCCACAGATTCTTAAATCTGTGGCTGCACTCCTAATTATTAATTTATTTATATATAAATATATGTATATATATTTGTGACTCTTATAGTAGTAATGTTTTTGGCAATTTGGGCAATTTGTTTTGTTTTTTATTTTGCAGTTTGAAGCTTTCCCTGTATTATTTTTTCGGTGATAGGAGGGATGATATTTTGTATAAGAATTGATCATTGGCCTGCTGATCATTCTAATCAAATTTCATTTGGAATTACCATTACCGACCAAAATTTAGTAAAACAGTTATTTCATTTTATTTTTGCTATGATAATGCTGCACTTAAATCTCCTAAAAATTGATTTAAATTGTTAAAGAGTTTGGCAGGTGGTGTTGCACATAATTCTTAGGACCAACTAGAATAAAATATATATCACTTAACATTGCTATTGGACTTCATTAACTAGTCTATATCTCATAAGAGATGTGACATTAAATGTATAGCATTTAATGATGTGTAATGTTAACTCTTCATTAAATATGGGGAACTTGAAGGTGGTGCCCTTGATATTGATAGCAACATTGACCAATTCTATTTTTAATTTTAATCTTTTAGGTAAACACATCTTACCACTTAATATCACTTTTATCATTTTGATATAGCTTACCCACTAAGTTAAGCAATGCCATATTTATAAGAGGAACTATTACATATGGAACTACCAATGTCATTTAGAATGTTATATTACCCACTTATTCTGCTACACTCAACTATTATTCAATTAATATTTATTGGTGCTTTTTCCATGTCAGCCCTTTGTTAGGTGGGAAAACAATAAAATGTAATAAACAAAACGTAGAAGTCAGCACATCTAGCTTCAGCACATTTCCTGTTCTTAACTTGTGTATTGTAACTACATGTATGCTTATGTATATCTGTCTGTATGTTAGTATACATATGTACATGCATGTTTCTAGGTATATAGTAT
>NW_007744136.1:13097-13715 GCF_000696425.1 Galeopterus variegatus
TTATTGGTGCTTTTTCCATGTCAGCCCTTTGTTAGGTGGGAAAACAATAAAATGTAATAAATAAAAGGTCGAAGTCAGCACATTTAGCTTCAACACATTTCCTGTTCTTAACTTGTCTATTGTAACTACATGTGTGTTTATGTATATCTGTCTGTATGTTAGTATACATATGTACATGCATGTTTCTAGGTATATAGTATATAGTATCTTTTATCCAGCATGAGCTGGAATATGCTTTAATTCCCCCTCCTTCCACATTTTGGTAAAAGGTTTGAACTGAGCTATAAATATTTTTCAATGAATAGCTATTGTCAACAGTAGCATTAATTTATTACAAGAAGATTGATTATTATTAGCAAAATGTGAGATCATTTTACAACAACATTTTCTCTATTTTATACTTTGTAANTGATATTTTGTATAAGAATTGATCATTGGCCTGCTGATCATTCTAATCAAATTTCATTTGGGATTACCATTACTGACCAAAATTTAATAAAACAGTTATTTCATTATTTATATATTTTTTGCTACGATAATACCGCACTTAAATCTCATAAAAATTGATTTAAATTGTTAAAGAGTTTGGCAGTTGGTGTTGCACATAATTCTTAGGAC
>NW_007744136.1:15462-17308 GCF_000696425.1 Galeopterus variegatus
ACTGGACAGCCAGGCCGAGGCATGAATCTCAGGAGAAGTGTGTTTAAACCTGCATGGTTCATGTCATCACCACTGCTTTGCAAGTGTCTCCCTACAACGGGAGTCTTATCTGTCTTCTGCATGTTTGAGATCTGCTCTTTCAGCACGTATCAGTGGAGCTCGACTGTATGGCAGGTTCTATTCCGGAGGCTGGAGATATGGCCGTGTTTAAGTTCCGTGCCCACAAACAGCTTACATTCTATGGTGGGGAGGAAGAAAAGGAAAAACAAACTAAGTGAAATATAAACTTTATAATTTACCATAAATTCTAGGAGAAAAAGGAAGGCAAATAAGTCAGGTGAAGGTGGCGCTCGTGTAAAGGCATGAAGGAGAAGGAAAGGGCCATCTGGTTATCTGGGAGAACAGAGTTCCTGGCAGAGGGGATGGACAGGAAGAAGATTCCGAGGCATGTTCAAGGCACAGCAAGGAGACAGACGTGGCTGGAGTGGAGTGAGTGACAAGGACAGTCATAAGTGATGAACTTTGTGTGGCAAGAAATTTGTATGTGAAGATTGCATAGGACCTTGCAGTTTTTTGTCAGGATTTTAGTTTTTGTCAGCTTAGTGACTTTATGCTGTGATAAAAAATGAGCCCTCAATCCCAGTGGCTTAGAGCAACAAACATTTATTCCTTATGCCATGTTCATCGCTGGTTAGCTGTGACTCTGCTCTGCAGAGTCGTTACCCTAGTGTCCCGCCTAAAGGAGAAGCCCCTTTCTGGAACGTAACTGTTCTTGTGGCAGATGGGATAGAAGTGATACGACCACCCATGGGTTGGTTCTTAAAGATTCTCCCCAGAAATAACACAAGCAGTGTGTGCTTCTGTGACATCGTCCAGAGCAAGTCATGTGAACAAAGCCAGCAGTGGTGAGGTAGGGAAATATAGTCACCTGCTAGTGAGGGGTAATGGATATTTGTGAACGATGACACAATTTACTGCACAGCCATTGGAGAATATGGAATTGAGAAGTGGCATAATCTGACTTTACTTGTATTATCTCAGAGCTGAGAAAAGACCGCAGCAGGGAGGCAAGAACAGAATCAAGGAGACCATCAGTGGATTATTCCAACGACCCATCTGAGNTTGGTGCTTTTTCCATGTCAGCCCTTTGTTAGGTGGGAAAACAATAAAATGTAATAAACAACAGGTAGAAGTCAGCACATTTAGCTTCAGCACATTTCCTGTTCTTAACTTGTGTATTGTAACTACATGTATGCTTATGTATATCTGTCTGTATGTTAGTATACATATGTACATGCATGTTTCTAGGTATATAGTATCTTTTATCCATCATGAGCTGGAATATGCTTTAATTCCCCTCCTCCCACATTTTGGTAAAAGGTTTGAACTGAGCTACAAATATTTTTCAATGAATAGCTATTGTTAACAGTAGCATTTATTTATTACAAGAAGATTGATTATTATTAGCAAAATGTGAGATCATTTTACAACGTTTTTACAAGAAGATTGATTATTATTAGCAAAATGTGAGATCATTTTACAACAACATTTTCTCGATTTTATACTTTGTAAGTGGGAGATTTATGTAGCTGAATTTATTACCTTAGTCTGTTATGTAACTAAATACTCTCTATTTATACCACCTTTCTTATTCTGTTAGTTTCATGAACAATCTTATTTTCTTTAATCTACTATCTTTAATAATTTCTAAAAGCATTCAACCAAACAAAAATCTTAGAGTTAATATACTTAACTATTTTCTAAATTTTGTATTTTTTTTTTCCTCTTTTTTTCTTTTTTCGTGACCGGCAACGGATCACAACCCTCAGTGTCGCGCCCGTACTGG
>NW_007744137.1:0-14117 GCF_000696425.1 Galeopterus variegatus
TGGGAGCTAAAAAATAAACAAATTAATTCACCCACAAACACACACACACAAAAAAAACCGGGGGGGGGGGAAGAAGATATAACAACTATACCTTTTTGAAGTTGTTACAACGAACAAACGGAAAGGACATTCTTGGGGGGGAGGGGAGAGAGGGAGGTGGGAGGGAGGTGTCGGTGATGGGCCATAATAATCATATACATTGTATATTGACAAAATAAAAAGTTAATGAAAAAAAAATAAAAATAAATATAAATTTAAAAAAATAAAATGAAAAAAAAAAAAGACAAGCGAACAGATTTGATATTGGGGGGGAGTGGGAGGGGGGAGGGAAGGTTCGTTAAAGGGACATGAAAATCAACTACATTGTATATTGATAACATTAAATTAAATTTTTTTTTAAAAGTTCATCAATTGTAAAAAATGCACCACTCTGGTAGGGGATATGAATAATGGGTGAGGCTATACATGTATGGGGACTGAAGACATATGGAAATCTCTATATCTTCTGCCATATTTTTCTGTGAACCTAAAACTGCTCTAAGAAAATTAAGTTTATTTTATTAAAAAATGGTTCAACAAGGTTGCTAGCTAAAAGATCAATATGCAAAGATAGATTGTGTTCTCAAATGCCAGCAACAAATACTTAGAAATAACTTCTAAAACAACATTTATGATAGAGACAAAAATTAAAGGAGACCAAGGAATAAAAATAACAAATATGTGCAGGTGTTCATGGAGAAAATTCTAAAACTTTATTAAGGAAAATGAAAGATAAGCCTAATAAAATGATTGATGTACTATTCCTTGATAGGAATTTCAGAATTTAAAAGTGGAAATTTCCTCAAAAGTGTAAATTCAATGCAATTCTTCAAAGAATTTGACAAACTGAAACTAAAATTCATTTTGATGTATAAAGTCAAGAATTTCCAGGTCAATTTGGAAGAAGAAAACGGAAGAGACGAAGGTAGAAGGTAATTTACCCTACCAGCTATAGAGAATTGCCTTACCATCTATCAAAACTATAAAACTATATTAATTATAATAGTGGGTCTCTGGTATTGGGATGAATAAATAGGTCACTGAACAGACTGTAGAGCTTAGAAAGAGAAACACCCATATATGATGGTATATGGTATTACAAAGCAGTGAGGAAAGAAAGGACTATTTAATAAATAGTTCTGAGGAAATTGGCTATGAAATTCAAATGTCTAATAGACAGAATATAAAAAAAAATCATCATGCCACTGAGATAAAAGAAAAGACATGCAAAAAGCACAAACCAAAAGGAAAAGATTGATAATTTTGGGTACATTAAAATAAAAAAGTATTGTGTATTAAAGCACATCACGAAGTTAAATAGCAAGCTTGGAGAAGATATTTGTAATACATAAAACCAAGAAAGGAATAATATAGTATATATTTTATTGTATAGATACATGTACACAATTTTCATGAATCAATTAAAAAAGACAATTCAACATGAAATGTACTACAGGAATGCATAGGCAATCCACAGAAGAGGAAACTCAAATAAATAATAAATATAGAAAAGTAATGCTCAACTTTACCATCAGTTTGGGAAATGAAACTCGAAACAACAATGTAATGCCATTTAAGATCTATCACATTGGCAAATATTTGAAAGACTAATAATATCAAAAGCTGTCAAGGACATGGGTAAACCAGAAATCTCAAACACTGCTTGACAGAATAGAGCACAAGGCATCACAAATTGCAAAGGTGATGGTGCTCATTATCCCAGTAAATTCAACTTCTTGGTTATCATCCTAGAGAAACTCTAATGTGAACAAAGAGGCATAAAATAGTATAAATAAATAAATTATCTGTAAGTTGTTAGAAGAATAGATAAATGAACCGATTTAGTCATTCAAAGAACCCTATAGTGTTCTACACAGCAGAAAAATTTAATGGACTTAAAACTTGATATAACAAAATAAACCTCCAAAACATGGTATTGAATGAATAAAGCAAGATACAGAAAAATATGTACAATAGAGTACTATTTATTTAAAGTTTAAAAATATACAAATCAATATTATAAATAACACTAATCAGTACACACATGTATAGAGAACATACTAAAACACATATGAAAATAATACACAGCAGCTTTAAGATAGGGCTCACCTCTAGGGAGGGAAGGAGCAAAAAAGACGAGTGAGACTTTAGCCATATCTTTATTTGTATGATGGATACATGAGTATCTATTTATTATATATATTTCTTTGTGCATTTGAAAATTGTCATAAATAAAATTTTTAATATAAAAAAGCACATTACTCAAATTGATGCCATCTTGTGTCTGACTACAGTTTGCTAATAGGGACAAATATTAAGGGAAGGTCTTATGTCATATGACCTTTCTTAAATTTTTTTTATTGAAACATATTTGATTGTATATATCTGTGGAATACAGAGTTGAATATCAATACCTATGTGCAGTATGCAATGCTCAAACAGGATAATTAGTATATTCAACATTATACAATACAATCGTTTTTCATGGTCCTTTACCAATTCCTCCCTTACCCCCCTCTCCCTCCCTCTCTCCCATCTCTGGTAACCTCAGTCCTGTTCTCTCCTTTTGAAAGTTGTATCTTTTTTTTAGTTATTGTTTGTTTTTTAGCTCCCACTTATAAGTGAGAACATGCAGTATTTCTCTTTCTGTGCCTGGCTTATTTCACTTAACATAATTTTCTCTAAGTTCATCCATGTTGCTGCTAATGACAGGATTTCATTCTTTTTTATGGCAGAGTAGTATTCCATTGTGTAAATATACCACAATTTCCTTATCCAGTCATCCAACATCACATGACCTTTCTATCTCTCATAAACACATTTCAGACAAATCCAGGTGGGTGAAGTTGATTAGATAGAGGGATGGATAAAAAGATAGACAAGTAGAAAGCAAAGTTTCCTGCTTCTTGATGCTTATTTTGTCAGCTAGGATCTAATCAAGAAAACAAAGCCTGCACCAGGTTTTCCAAAAAGGAAATTTAATGCAAGGATTAGTTACAAGGTTGCCAAAAGGACTGAAAATCCAAAGATTAGCAAAAGCAGGCAGCTATTGCCACCACTAGATAGGAGGAAGGGGATGTTGTTAATAAAGTTCAGAGGTATAACAAACCACACAGGAAGTGGAACCACAGCGTTAGCTTGGTGAGAAGAGGAACAAGAGAGAAAACGCAGCCACTGCTGCTGACAACACTGGAAGCAAGAGGGAGGATACTCTAGCTTCTCCTTTACTCGTGCCAAATGTGACCAGAGGCCAGGTGGCAAAAGTGTATAGAGAAGTACATGTCCAGAGAAGTACGTGTCCTCTAGTTTGCAGGAGTTGGTCCCCTGAAACAGACTTAAGAGAAGAACAAGCAATGGAACTGAGGGTAAACAGGAAAATAACCCTGCACACTTGTTAGTAGAAAAAAAGACAGTGCTACTTTTTCTGTAGTTAAGGGGTTACGTGGGTCAGGCTAAAAATTAGCATATATTTTTCCTGCAAAATAGTCCATACATGGGATATTAATTTGTTTAAGCAGAAGGTGTCACATGTGTGCCAGAGTCATCTTAAAGATAAGTGTTAGGGCCGCTCCGTAGCTCACTCAGGAGAGTGTGGTGCTGATAACACCAAGGCCACAGGTTCAAATCCCATATAGGGATGGCCAGTTACCTCAATGGGTGAGCATGGTGCTGACAACACTAAGTCAAGGGTTAAGATCCCCATATCGGTCATCTTTTTACTTTTTATAAAAAAAAAAAAAAAATAAGTGTTAGGTCCAAATGTTTACTTACTTTTTCAGCAAATATATATTGAGCACCTAGTATAATAATAAGTGTTAGGTCCAAATGTTTACTTACTTTTTCAGCAAATATATATTGAGCACCTAGTATAGCACAGATCATGAGCTTACTTTAGTGAACAAACCAGATTTGTCCTCTGCCTTAATGGAGCTTACAGGCTTGCAGGTGACAGACATTAATTTAATAATCACATAAATAAATATAGGGATGATTCCTAGTTCCTGTTTTGTGTCAGCTGAACAACGGATGATTTGGCGAAGATGTATTTATGTTTATCCCTCTGAAACATCCAAGTGGAGAGTCCTGTAGATGCTGGGATACTTGGTCTGAAGGTCTGAGGCAATGTCGAAGTTGGAGATCTAAATGGAGCTTTTGTCAGCCCATAAACATAAAGACAATGGCATATGAGTATGTTCAGAGAGAGTGCAGAGTCAGAGGATAAAAAGGACTAGTGTTGAGGAGCACCAACATTTCAAGGTATGGCAGATGAGGAAGATGAGCTTGCATAACTGACTCGAATGGAACAGCCAGAGAGGAGATAGGAAAACATGAAATGTATGTTGTCATGGAAGCCAAGAGAAATTTCAGGAACATGGATGTGGTTAAGCTGCTCCAAGGTAGCTAACAAGAAAGATGAGGCTTTGCAGGGCTGGCTCCTTGTCATTCAAATGTCAGCTCAAACTTTACCCCCTCCAAGAGACTTCATAGACCATACAACCTAAAGGAGCCCCCATCTACTCTCTCTCTTTTTCATCCCTCTTTTATTTTCATCATAATACTTATCACTACCTGAGATTTTTGTTCATGTGAGCTCCAGGACACCAGGAATTGTAAATGTCTTGTTCATCACTGCATCCTGGTACCCAGAACAGTGCTCAGAACACAACAGGACCTCTGCTAATATGGCAAATAAATAAAGATTGACATTTTCCCATGGGGTTTAGTGGCAGAGAGTAACCTTAGTAATTTCAATAGTATTCTGATATAGAGTCTAATTAAAGAGGATGGGAGGTGGGAAAATGGACTCAGAAGTATCTCCAATTCTTCAAAGACAGGTAGCTGTGGATGGGAAATTGCTGGAAGGGTGAGGTCAGATGAGGATATTTAAATGATGATGGAAGGGAAGAACTCAGGATTCAGACACTTCTCTGCTGTTATTCTTACCTCATGCATTTACTCACTCACTCATGCTTTAGCCTTAGGAAACCAAGTGAAACTAACAAAATGACTAGCAGACACTCTTCAGGAAAAGCATATGCTGTGGGAAGTAGTTTCTATAACCAATATGCTTGTGTGACAGTGCCATTTATGAATGCAGTGAAGTGAATAAACAAGCTAAATTTTTTGTCATTAGCCCTCAATGGGATAGCAGTTTTCCAGACAAATTCAATCTTTTCTGACTCCCAAAGAACAATTTTATGTTGAAAAGGCTCCATGTTCAAGGAAGAGTCTGTTAATATTAAATCTTAGGACCAAGGAGACTACAGTGGCTAACTTTGACGAATAAAAAATAGAAATAATAATAGTTTCCTGGTGTAAAATGCCATCTTCAAGTAGCAGGGTTAAAAGTAGCTAAAGGTGAAAAAAACCTCTGAGTGTTGATTATTTTTAAATCTTCCATCAACTCCATTCAAAATACTAATTTTTAAAGTGGTCAATTTTTGCCCTTTTATTCTTCCAAAGGAAACTCTACTTATCAAGGTGAAGTATCTTAATCAAAATAAAAGTTTTATAGTGTAACACAGTGATTTTAAGTGAACTCTATAAGCAGTCATCCCAGAGGAGACAGTAGAAATAGGTAATATAATAATAAAAGCACTTTATTTCTATACTTAACATTTATGATTTTGTTTATAAAAGTAATACAAATAGGGCCGGCCCGGTGGCGCACTGCTGTAGTGCGCCACTTGGGAAGCATGGCGGCGCTCCCGCCCGAGGGTTCGGATCCCACATACAGGCCGGTTCCCGCTCACTGGCTGAGCGAGGCACAGGAGCGACACCGAGGGTTGCGGTCCCGTTGCCGGACACGGAAAAAGACAAAAAAAATAAAGTAATACAAATAAGAAGGCAGTTCAAGAATATGCCCCTGATTCCTATTCCCAACTAAAACATATTTAGAATTTTTACATTTTTTAAGTCCAGATGTTATATAGAGAATCAGAACAAGTATATCAGAAACAACAAAGAAACCCTTAAAACAGAAAGCAGGTGACATTGAAAGTATGAAGGAAAGCATGGCCCAAACATAGAAAAGATAGAATCTGAAACAGGACCAAGAGATGCCAGGGGTACTCCCTGGCAAAAACTGGTTGGAGAAGGCCTGCAGAATTGCTCAGGTTATTATTTGGAGAACCATATTTAGTGCAGCCAGGTGGATCAGCAACTCTGTGCTCTGTGGAAGAGTGTTAAAATGGTCACAAATTCTTCCCCTCCCTGCATCCACACCCTTGTTGTGTGATGTTGCAGCTTCTCCCATCAAGAAAGGGAATCTAGGGCCGGCCCGGTGGCGCACTGCTACAGTGCGCCGCTTGGGAGCGCGGCGGTGCTCCCGCCGAGGGTTCGGATCCCACATACAGACCGGTTCCCGCTCACTGGCTGGGAATCTATTTCCCTACCCCTTGAATCTGGGTTGGCCATTTGACTTACTTTGGCCAGTGGGACATTAGTAAACAGTGACAAAGCAGGGCTTGAAAATCTTGTTCTCTTGTTCAACTTAGAACCCTGAGACCACCATATGAAAAATCCCCAGCTGGCCTGCTAAAGGATGAGAAGACTTGAGGGGGAGAACCAAGGTGTTCTGCACTCACAGACATGTGAGTGAGGCCATCTGACATCAGCCAGTCCCCAGCCAACCCACCAAGTGACTGCAGAACAGGAGAACTGCCGAGCCACTTGCTGGCCACAGATGTACTAGCAAGATCAACAGAGAAAAGCAGAAGAACCACCCAGCAGACGCACAAAATTGTCAGCTAAATAAATGTGCTAATGCATTAAGCCACCAAGTTTTGGCAAGTTTTTTGTTTTTGTTATTGATGTCATTAAATCATAGATAACTAATACAACCTCTCCTTCTACTACTGTGCCAGGCAACACACAGCAAAGTCATCTGTCTCTGACAAGAGCAGTAAGCATGAATGCATGGCTTGCAGAGGCAAATTAAGGTCTCGGGTGGCTGGCAACATCTAGGAGGAACAGGAAATACCCACAACCAGAACAGTGGCTGCTGACTCTGGCTGCTGACTCAACCTTCCCCACAATAACTGAAGCAAGCTGTAAACAGAAACAGCATTCACTGAGAGTCCACAGGGACTCTCAAATACAAACATGAACACACAACCGTGGCTGCTGACTCACCCTTCCCCACAATAACTGAAGCAAGCTGTAGACAGAAACAGCATTCACTGAGAGTCCACAGGGACTCTCAAATACAAACATGAACACACAACCAAGAATCAGCAAAATATTTTAGGAAAAACAACACAATGAAAAAAAGCACTAAACTTAATACAAGAACTAAGAACACATAAACTAAGGAAGAATAGTTAGTAGAGGAAACAAAGTAAATTTTTTAAAATGTAATTAATAACCTTTGCAAAATAAAAGGACATACTATCTATTAAAAAGATCAGGCTACGAAAAAGAACCAGTTACAGATTTTGCAAATTAAAAATATGATTTAAATACAAAAATTCAATAAATGGGCAGAAAAAAGAATGAACACAGCTCACAATTACAGATTCCCAAACTGTACAACAAATGAAACCAAAATGGAATGTATAAAAAAATTAAATTAGATAATACTAGTGTGTCAATATTAAATTTCTTGATTTTAATTAATTCTAATTTGGTTATATAAGAGAATGTGTTAGGAACTACACACTAAAGTGTTTGGGTGTAATAGAAAAATCAATTCTGTGACTTAACTCTCAAATGGTTTAGAAAAATATAAACATACATATAAACAGAGAGAATGATAAAGCAACTGTGCAATATGTTGTTAAGTTTTTGAGCCTGATTAGAGGGTATGTAGACGTTCTTTGTCCTGCTCCTGCAATGTTCCTTTAAATTTAAAGTTATTTACAAATAAATAGTATAAAAAAATGTAAACTACATGGACGATAAATCCAGAAGATCCAGGCTTCATCTATCAAAGGTTCATGATGATCAGAAAGGATGAAGCAGGCACATGATCAGAAGTGGTCAGAAAGAATGGATCAAGGAACATAATCAAGAAAATAATGGAAGACGAATTCCACCAGCTTGTCTTAAAATTGAATGACTATGGAAGATGAATGGAAAAGGACCCACACCTAGCAACATATTCATATAATTTCAAACAACAAGGATAAAGTAAAAATGGTAAAAGCTTTGAGAAGGTGGAGGATGACCTACTTAAAAAAAAATCAGATTGATATCACATCTGATCAGCAACTCTAGATTCAAGAAGACATTAAAGAATTACCTTCAAAGTTCTGAACAAAAAGTATTTTCAGCCTGAAAAATTTCTATGTCCAGTCAAAGTATTATTTGAATATGAAGGCAAAGTAAACGTATTTTCAGATTGTCAAAGATAAAGAAATCTAATCTTCTATAAGCCCTCTATAAACAACATATGAATGTCAGAAAACAAATCTAACAAATAGTCAAGAAGAAACAATAATCAGCAATGAAACAAATAAAATATTAGCTAAATAATTTTAATATTAAATAATAATGATCTGGAACTATTATCTCAAATGATCTCAACATGGGAGGAAGAAGTTGAGAGGAGGAGATAAGATGAAATAAAAAGTTCTGAGGTTCCTGCCTTATTGGGCAAGGATAAATTTACTGATTTACTTTAGATATTGATAGAAAAATGTTTAAATGTGTGCCTTAAAAAGTAAAGGTCAACCTCTATAGTCCAGAGTAGGATGTATAATTTCCTAACCATAGGAAAAGAAAACAACACAATTATTTTTTATCAAAACAAATAAGGGCATAAAATTGGGAAGATGAGAGGAATAATAACTTGAAAACGTTTAAAATATACATTGTCCATTAACATGGCAAGAATAATTCCAGACACATCAACAATGACAACAAAATGAATGGTAAATTAGTTGTTTCTCTATTAAAAATAAAAATTCATATTACATTATTAAAATTAGCTCTAAGCTATCTATCCAGGACACATCCAAAACAGAATGTCTCAGAACAAAAATATGGAGATATTAAATGCTTTTTAAAAAGTAAACTAAGTATAGTAAATCAGACAAATTAGAATTAAAAGTCAAAATGTATTTTAAAGAGGGAATGTGTATATACAATTTGGATGTTTTATGTGATAAAGCATACAGTCAAGATATATTTTTAAATTCTAGTCAGAATCTTAAAATATATAAAATATGACAGAATTGCAAAAATAAATCTACAATCACTGTAGGAGACTATAACTTTTCTTTTTCAGTTATGACAAATCAAGTACACAAATATAAGCAGGATTATAGAGATTTTCAATAAATAAATTCAGGTTTGACCTAATTGACATGCAGAAAAGGAATATAGCATAATGTGCTTACTAAGACATGCTAACCAGAATTTTAACAATGATCCTAGAGTTCACGTAATTCTTATCCAAATTTATTTCTGACATTGAGGGGCTGTTCCAAATCAATCACAAACATCACCGTTAGCCAAATATTATTTAAAAACTCCACAGTCTGAGGTCTTGGTGATAGCACCTCTTGAAGATTAATAAACACACCAAGAGAAAGGAAAGGTTTGCGTTTGAAGGAATAATATAAAACACTGGCAGATGGTAAAGCCATTCTCTGACATGGAAAACTGGGAAACAAACACATTTAGAGTAGGAAGTATAGTATATATCCTGTCTTTAAAAGGTAAAAGTATAAAATGGTATGACCTTTTAAAAGGGTTTGAAGGAATAATATAAAACACTGGCAGATGGTAAAGCCATTCTCTGACATGGAAAACTGGGAAACAAACACATTTAGAGTAGCAAGTATAGTATATATCCTGTCTTTAAAAGGTAAAAGTATAAAATGGTATGACCTTTTAAAAGTCATTGGCTCATTGAAAACTGTGACATTTGTAAGCACAGCATCTGTTACAAATCATTCATTCTTCTTTCCCTTATATTGTGTGCACAAATAACTGTATTATATTGCTCAGTAAATTTGATCTAGCCCAAAGTTGAGTAAGTTAAAATGATAGCAATCCAAGTTGCAAAATAATTTTTAAAGGAAAAAGTCTGACTTGACCCATAAAACTCATTTAAGGGAACAAAAAACAAACACAAAATAATTGTAAAAGTAGAACTAGACATGTTGAAATTGTTAGTCTTTCTTCTTTGGCCACATAATTTATCTTCTAAAATCATCCTTTACACAGTTATTTTTGTTTTGTTTTCAACACATGGCTCTTTTTTACATTTTTTCAGTTTTTTAATTTTTTTATTGTAACATAGTTGATTGTACATATCTGTGTGGTACAGAGTTGTGCACCAATACCTGCGCCTTTACACAGTTATAAGGGTGTTTTGAGTCCTACCTGAACATCTTCTAAGGGAAAAGCAGAGATGATGGTGACTCTAAAAGATTCCAGACAAAGTTATCAAAAAATTCATTGCACCAAATACTGTCCCTGAGATCACAATAGACATATCTTCATGCCAACACTGTGAGTGTTAAGACTTTTGAGAAAGGTAAAGAGCAAGGAAACTTTAGATTTAAAGGAAGACTCTCAAGCATTGGCAGGCAAAAACAATTTATAACCTAGAATGTGTTTACAGTAAAGGATGCAGCACATCTTTAATAGTCATTTTAAAAGATTTTAGAGGAAAAAATTATGTAACATAATATAAGAGGTTACTGTATTAGTTTCCCAGGGCTACTGTAACAAAGTACCACAAACTAGGTGGCTTAAACAAATGAAATATATTCTCTCATAGTTCTTGAGGCCAGAAGTCCAAGATCAAGGTGTCGGCAGGGTTGATACCTTCTAAGGACTCTGAGGGAGAATCTGTTTCATGCCTCTCTTCTAGGTTCTGGTGGTTTACCGGCAATCTTTGGTGTTCCTTAGCTTGTAAACACATCACCACAATCTCTGTCTTCATGTTCACATGGCATTCTCTTTCTGTGCATGTCTATCTCTGTGTCCAAATTTCACCTTTTTATAAGAACACCAGAGTAAGGAGGAAATAAGACTTCAGGATCTACTGAGATGCACAGAAATTATAATACTTTCCAATATTCCAGTGAATCATCTTTTCATTTCATTTTGGAAACCTTGGTTGACAGGATAGAACCCAGTGTCAACTGCTCAGTTGACAATTTGGAATAGAATTATAAACAGGAGGGCAGCAAGGTAGCCAGTTATTCAATGAGATGATGCCTGGGTGGGTACATGATGTGCTGGGCCAGAGCTGCGCTTGTTTCACCAGAAGGAAGGTGGGATCTACCCCTGAGAATGTGAATGTGAACACAGTACACCTTGAGAGTACACAGGAAAAGTATTCCAATAGGCTCTATAAATATGACTACAACTTTGTGAAAGCTATCAATGCTATTCAGAATTCTTGGACTGCAACTACATATATGGAACATGAGACTCTTAGCCTGAGAGATATGATAACGGGAAGAGGTGGCCACAGCCAAAGAATCCCAAGGCCCAAACCTGCACCAGTGACTGCTGAAATACAGAAAAAGGTTTCACATTTGTCAGCATCCTGGGACTGAAGAAATGTTCGTGGTATCAATTTTGTTAGCCCTGTTTGAAACCAAGAATCTTGTGGAAGCTGCTACTCATTTGCTTCTGTGGGTATGCTAGAAGCAAGAATCCCTTTACTAACCAACAGTTCTCAGACCCCAATCTTGAGTCCTCAGGAGGTTGTGTCTTGCAGCCAGTATGCTCAAGGCTGTGATAGTGGCTTCCCATACCCCAATGCAAGGAAGTATGCCCAAGATTTGGGACTTGTGGAAGAGGCCTGCTTCCCTTATTTGAGCACTGATTCTCCCACTTTTGTTACTCCTCCTTGGACTACTACTATGTAGGAGGTTTCTATGGGGGCTGCAATGAAGCCCTGATGAAGTTTGAGTTGGTCCATCATGGGCCCACGTCGGCTGCGTTTGAGGTCTATAGTGACTTTCTCCACTACCACAAGAGCATCTACCACCACACTGGTCTGAGAGACCCTTTCAATCCCTTTGAGCTGACTAATCATGCTGTTCTGCTTCTGGGCTATGGCACTGACCCAGCTTCTGGGAGGGATTACTGGATTGTTAAATGATTACTGGATTGTTATAAACAGCTGGGGCCCTAGCTGGGGTGAGAATGGCTACTTCCAGATCCACAGAGGAACTGACGAGTGTGCAATCGAGAGCATAGCAATGGCAGCCACACCGATTCCTAAATTGTAGAGAATGCCTCCCAGGATTTCGTACTGATCACCAGTAGTTGAAATAGGTGACTGATTTATTCACTGACTTGGGATGTATGGCAGCAATGTCAGAAGCTTGCAGATAGATTCCTATAAAGATTTTTGTCTCTAAAATTAAAACTGCCCTTAATTTTAATATACCTTCCCATCAAACCTTGGCCTACTTTTTTCTAAGTACTCAGTTAAATGAGAATCTTACAGGTGATGGTGAGCTGTGAAGTAATAGATTTGCTTAATTGTCTGTAATTCAGGCAGATGCTATATTTTTAATATGAAATATTAAAACATTAAAAATATGCGAAAACAGTTTTATTTTTAAGTTTTATAAATCGCAAGAAAATATGGCGATGATCATTAAAATTTTAAATAAATTTTTAAAATAAAAAAATAAAAACAAAACCAGTCGTATAGGATCAGGGACCACCTTAGTGACCTTATTTTAACTTTATTAGCTCTGTAAAGACCCTACCTCCAAAAAAGGTCACATTCTGAAGTACTAGGGTTTAAGATTCCAATATATCTTTTTGGGAGTTACCTTAAAGTAAGTAGTACTAGAATTAGTAAACTATTTGTAGTTTACTAATTCTAGTACTACCACATTCCCTATAATCTGACCTCTTTCCTGAATATAACTTTATTTCCATAATCATGCAATGACCTTTGACAGTGGGAAGCAGTAACAATTAGTAACTATTTGTAGTTTACTAATTCTAGTACTACCACATTCCCTATAATCTGACCTCTTTCCTGGCTTTCAATGCATTCATACTTGTGTCCCAATTAACTCAGACCATCTATTTCCCACTGTAGAGCTAGGGGTGTGTCTGGAGCTCATAGACCTCTCAAGCCCATTGTCCAGACTGGGTCACAAAGTCTTCACATGCAGGTCTACAAGCTAAGTAACTGGAAAAAAGTTCCTTGGAGCCTTGGCTGAAGAAAGAGTAGTCTTTACTTCTGCACACACATGTCTAGGAGCTAGGCTGTCCAAAGAGAAACTCAGAAACTCCACTGCTACCAGTAAAGTCCAAAGAAAAACTGAACAGCTAGTGCACATGGAGCAGGGATATGTCCAGCAGGGGAGGTGGAAGCTCCACAGAGACCACACGCCCTGCAGTGCCAGCGCACAACCCAGCAGCCCAGCCCAGTACACACGGAGCAGGGAGACGTCCAGCAGGGGAGACACAAGCTCCACAGACCACATGCCCTGTGGTGCTGGCGTGTGCCTCAGTAGCCCGGCCCAGTGTGCGTGGAGTAGGAAGACATCCAGCAGGGAAGGTGGAAGCTCTGCAGAGACCACACACCCTGTAGTGCCACCGCATAACCCAACAGCCCAGCCCAGTGCATGCTGATCAGAGAGGTGGCTCCCTGGAGAGGCCCAAGACCCAAGGCAACCACACACACAAGGCACTAGTGGCCAACTGAGTGGACACTGAGGTAGCTATACCAAACTGGCAACCCCAGCAATATCCTAGCCAGACAATAGTGTCAAACCTGTGGACTGTGAAACCCCCTGCCACAATGACTAAACATCAAAGGAAAGATACCAGAAATATGAAAAATCAAGAAAGTACACCACCAAAGGGTAATAACTCCAAAGCTCTAGATCCAATAGAACAAGAAGCCCTTGAAATGTCTGACAAAGGGCAGAGGCGGCGGCAGCGGCGGGGCTGCAGGGCGAGGCGAGCGTGGGGCAGCACGGCGGAGGAGCCGCAGAGGAAGCGGGGCCGAACCAGGCGCACATAGGCGGCGGCGGCGGCAGCATCTCACTCCGGAGCTGAAGCAGCATAAAGAGTACAGATTCCAAGATGGCGATGGGTCTGGAGAGGGGGTGCCAGAAGACAGCGTGAGCCTGAGAAGC
>NW_007744137.1:15117-15339 GCF_000696425.1 Galeopterus variegatus
AGAAAATCTGAGAGAGACATTAGACAACCTTAAGCGCTCAAATATCCCAGTCATGGGTATTCCAGAAGGGGAGGAAAAAGGAGAATGTATTGAAAACAAAAGTCTGAGTAAGCAGCCCCAGGCGGCAGAGACCAGAGACCAAAGATGGGGTCCACGCCAATGCGGAAACGGAGAGAGAGCCACCCAGACTGTCCAGCTCTGTGAGTGACCCACAGCCCAGCC
>NW_007744137.1:15444-16388 GCF_000696425.1 Galeopterus variegatus
GGCGGGCATGGGAGTCAGTCCACGCTGAGGGGATTCAAAGAGGAACTGTGTGCTGCGGGCTTCTCCTCCGAAGAGCTCACGCTGAGAAATGCCCACTCAGTGCTACAAAGCCACCCAGAGCGACGGGTAGACTGCATCCAGGAGAAACCTGAAAGTATTCCTGGGTGGGGCTGAGCTGAGCGGGCGCTTGAGGACACAGCTGATAGACAGGGTTGCAGTAGACACACCCCAGCTCAGAGAGGGGAGGTGTCTGGTTACGGAGGCAGAGACTCAGCAGGGAAAAAAAAAAACACTTTGCAGGCCGCCCCGGTAAGATCCAACAGCTCCACCTAGTGTGCAGACTCGACAGAAAACACACAACCTGTGGGGCCACCACAGCAGGATCCAGCAGCCAGTGTCAGAGCACAGATGTACGGTACAGCAGAGAACAGAGAGAAAATCTACATGGGAAGTAGAAGCTGAAAAGAGGCCACACAACCTGTGGTACTGTCCTGTGATCCAGCAGCCCACCAGAGTCCAAACTGTCCAGAGAGGAGCCTCCCCGGAGAGGCCCAAGACTCGAGGCAACCACACACACAAGTCACTAGAGGCCAACTGAGTCAATAGGGTCAAACCTGGGCACTGTGAAACCCCCTGCCAAAATGAATAAACATCAAAAAAAGATACCAGAAATACAAAAAACATAGAAAGTAAACCACCAAAGGTTAACAAATCTCAAACTCCAGATCCTATAGAACAAGAAGCCCTTGAAATGAATGACAAGGAATTTTGAGTGATAATTTTAAAGAAATTGAATGAGATAAGAGAAAACTCAGCTAGACAGCATGATGAAATGAAGAAAAGTATACAGGACCTGAAAGAGGAAAGGTACAAGGAAATCAACGTCCTAAAAAAAAATGTAGCAGAACTTGTCGAACTGAAGAAGTTATTCAGCGAAATAAAAA
>NW_007744137.1:16930-17306 GCF_000696425.1 Galeopterus variegatus
CTTATTGGTGGGAGCTAAAAATACACAAATAAATTCACTCACACACACACACACACAAAAATAAAAAATAAAAAAAAACCGGGGTGGGGGGAGAAGATATAACAACTACAATTTCTTTGAAGGTGTTACAACAAGCAAATGGAAAGGACATTCTTGGGTGGGAGGGGGGCAAGGGAGTAGGGAGGGATGTTTCGGTGATGTGTCATAATAATCAACCACATTGAATATTGACAAAATAAAAAAAAAAAAAGAAATGTCTGACAAGGAATTTCAAGCAATAATTCTAAGGAAACTGAATGAGATACAAGAAAACTGAGCTAGACAACAAGATGAAATGAGGAAAAGTATACAGGACCTGAAAGAAGAAATGTACAAG
>NW_007744138.1:0-300 GCF_000696425.1 Galeopterus variegatus
ACAAATATACCATTGTACATTTAAAAAAGCACATTAAGCTTATTTTCAGGCTCCAATTTTGTAAAAATTCTACTATTAAGTTTTAAATTAAGTTATTTCTTTAGTTTCAAAATTAAAAAAAAAAACTCTGACTTAGAACTTGATCCAGAAAAATTGACCGCAGGTTAAATGTGACAAGCCCTTCTAAGAACTTCTAAGACATGAAAAATTAGTAGAAAAGTTAGGACTATATATTGTGAAAGTTTTTTTTTTGTCTTTTTTCCGTGTCCGGCAACGGATCGCAACCCTCAGTGTTGCCCC
>NW_007744138.1:5633-16364 GCF_000696425.1 Galeopterus variegatus
CTGCCGCGCTTCCCAAGCAGCGCACTATCCAGTGCGCCACCGGGCCGGCCCAGGCCCATATGATCTTTATTCCTATTTTTTTCTTTTTGTTTTCTTTTGGATTATTTAGTTAATTTAATTTGAGCTCCTTTACTGGTTTATTAGCTATAACTCTTTCTATTTTTGTGGTTGCTTTAGGGTTTATAAAATACATCTTTAATAAGTCTACCTTTCAGGGATATATCACTACATGTATTATGTAAGAATCTCACAATAGTATACTTTCATTTTTCCCTTCCCAGACATTGTGCTATTGTTGACATATATTTTACTTCTATATGTTATAAATCCCATATTAGATTATCTTCAAACTATTTCTATCTTTTCTTCAGTATTTTATTTGTTTCAGTCGAAGGGTAAATATGGTCCCTGTCACTCCATCTTGACCAAATTAGAAGTTTGGACTTTGAATTTAGATACATGGAGGTTAATTCTCAGCTCATTCCCTGGCTGTATAACCCTGGCAAATTACTTACCTTCTTTGAGTCTTACTTTTTTTATGTGCAAAATGAGAATGAAAATGTCACAATGATTACAATTAAATTTAGAAAAGCATTCAGCACAAAACCTGACTCTAATAATGAGGACTATTTTTACCAGCTAGATTAATAGTTTATATCAGGTGATCTTTGCAGGCCATTCCAAGTCTAAAATATGGGAATTTTATTAATTCAATATTTAAAATTGCATGACATAATTTTAAAAATTAAAATGTGCCCTCAATCTTCCTTTTAGCTATATACTTATTATGTGTAAATGAAAATTGTTATTTTATAAATCATTCCTGTCAAATATTGTATTTTACAAATTATTATTTTTAATTTTATTAATTGTATATTAAAACACAGTGGGAATTATTAGGCTATTTGTTGCTTCCATTTTGAAAAATAATTTGAGATTTTTTTTCTTTTTTTTGCCTCTTTTCAAAATCAGAATTGACTATTTCTTAAAGAAAACTTTCTCCTCTGCATTTTCACTATCGGTCCAGTTGCTACAGTCAGAAAGTAGGGTTTTGTTTGTTTGTTTTAACTACTGTTTTTTAAAAGCTCTATGCGTTTTATTTAAAATGAGGTTGATAGTATAATTCTAAAATGTTTCTAAATATGATATCTTGTGGATAATCTAAGAAAATATTTGATTGAAATTTGTTAATTACATTAAGAAGTGATTGTCAGTAAATGATGTGAGTTGATTAGGTAAGCAGCCAGGCTATAGGAGAATTTTTAATTACAAAATTTTAACTGAATAGTAACAACACTCTGCATTTGGAACCAATTTTAAAGGTTTAGCATGCATATTAATTTGCTTTTTTCACATCAAAGCAAAACCTGAAATAAACAAAAATCCATGACAATTAGTAAATAAGTTATTTTAAAATGTCCCATCCTTGTTGCATAGCAACTATTGATCCAATTATGTGCTTTTTACATAGCTTAAAATAATTAAGCACAGGCACAAATTGCTATTTACTTTTTTTGAATGTTAAAAGCACTTAAGTTATGAAGTTTATTTTAATATTTGTAATATATATTTGTAACGGGAACATTTCATTCCTACGCAAAGGCACAGTGACCCAAGAAAGGGATGACAATGTCATATTAGCGATTTTTCTTTCTCATAAGAGGAATTTTAGGGAACTTTTTATTCATAGTTTCAATAGCTAACTCAGCCAAGACATAATTACCATTCCTTGGCTTTACTGGTCTGATCTCAATTTATTGCCAGCTAAATGATAACATTTATTAACAAGAAGTCATGTCCTCTCAACAAAATGAAATATCCACTTATACTATAGAAAATTATACATGCCATAACACATCTGTGATATAATTAATTTATTAGAAAAATATCATGGTCTTAGTGAGAACTTAGAGAATATTAGAAAGGATTATTTTTACCATCAAATTAACTTAACAGCATAAATCAAGAACATAAATGCTTTCATATGGTGAGATGCTAAGACTAATTTGTACTACTCTCTGTGTTAGTACCTCAGGGACAGGGTACAGTGACCAGGAGTATTAGAGTGGGTCATAAGCACAGAGATCTCTTCTCCAGTGATGTGTATCTGAAAACCCCCAGTGGGGTGTGATGTGGAGATGGGGAACTTCTACGCAAGCAAAGTCAGGAAAGTTCACTCCATCAGTCTAAGAGAAGGAGCTCAGGCACTTGAGAAAAGGAAACAGTCTCTGAATCTCTATTCATGTTAATGCCATCAGTGAAATTTCTGAGTCAGAAGATGGGATGTTTATGATATCTCCTGATACATAAGGACAAACTGCTCTCCAAAAGGTTGCTCTAATTTTCTGTCCCTTAAAGAGTAAGGCACTCTTTTATAAGACTACCTCACTAGACTTTCACCCAGTGCCAAAACTATTGTATCAATTGGATGGGTAAAAAATAATCTCTCACTATTTTAATTTGTATATTTTGGAAGAGTAGTTAGGTTGATCATCTTTTCAAACTTTTAAACACGATTGGTAAGAAAGGAGGGGAGAGGATGTGAATAAAAGCAGACCAGCCAATTGAGTACACTGAGGCTAATAACAATTAGTAAGAATTAAAGATATGTAGGCCTTAGAAAAGAAGGAAAAGAAAAGGCCTGTGATAAAAAACAAAATAAGAATGAGACACTTATAGCACCTTTAGTCCATATTTCCAACTTTTATTTTTGCACGTATGGAACTGTTGTTATAGTAACAATTTTTATTTCAGCCTGACTTTGCACCCTGAGGGACAAGGGAAGGGGTACTGATTTATAGAAGGCTAGTACTGGCTGAGTATGGCTAACTGTTTGAAGATTGGAAACAGAAGTGACAAATTTAGAATTGACCTGAGCCAGCAACAATACCTAAAAGTTTTCAATTTGTGGAATAGCAGGGTGGGGGATTCCTGGTGGAGTAGTTAGTTTGAAGGTTGCCACAGCTTGTTGTTTGAGGTTACTAGTTATAGGGTCCAGTTCTCAATGAGAAGAATCTGGTAATAAGCAAACAGGTTGTCAGGACTTCAGTAAAACAAACTGAACTTCAGTGGTCAGCTCTAGTTATAGAGGAAAATTTAATACACAATAAGAAAACTGAGGTAGAAGGCCAAATGGGGAAGAGATGGAGTTAGGAAAGCTTTGGCTCCGGGTGGAGGACAGGTCCTAGGGATCAATCAAGGAGTATTGGAAGCTTATGGCAGGGAAGCGATGACTGTTGCCTCAGTGCCTAGAGCTGTGCAGGGCCTGAGAAGGTAGGGACTAACAATTTTTAAAACATTACTCGTACTATTTAAAATTATGACAGTAATACATATTCACCGAAAAACATACAAAAGTTCATACACTAAGAGCAAACATTTCTTTGTAAATAATAGTGAGCTTAATATATATTCATTTTACCTTGCCAGGGTAAATATGTCAAAAGTTCATAACTGAGTAATTTTAAGTCATTTTCCATTCTCTTTTATTATCTTCTTATGGGAGAGCAGAGAAGTTGTAAAAATTCATATTTTCTTACTTTCAGGAATGTGATCAAATGCAGATTCTGATACTTGATGAGAAAGTAAATATATGAAACTAAAAATTATGCTTTTGCATGAAAACCAAAGGCTATGTTAATTTTACAAGATCCCAAAATCTGTTCTTCCTTTTTTATTTGTCATTATGTTGCTTAATATTTTGAAAAAGACACACATCATGAGAATGTTCTGTCTAGGAAATTCCATAAGTAATCAAGTGTGCATAGAAGCAAAGAAATCTATCTGGAATAGTCTTCTGGTAGATGGACAGAATTTTTAAAAAGCAAATAAAACACATGCTGATGGAAGCCACTCTACTGTTACCTTCTCCCTCCAGTTATCATCACTCAGCAACTTCTGTTTAAGAGTTTCCTGTAGCTGCTCGATGCTTTTCTGATGTGAAATCAGCATCAGTCCCCTGAAAACCATAAACCCAACAAATAAGTCAAGACTCACTCCTGACACTCTTCCTAAGCTGCAGTTCATGGCTCAGAGAATATTATTTCACAACTTAGTTTGCTTATTCTCTTTAGCTATATGTATGCAACTACTACTTACCATTTGAACTGTTAACTGAAATTGATAAATACTGCATACAAGGCAAGTATTTTCTCAGGCTTAATTTTTGGCGAATAAGGAATAAGTTATTTTTGCATGAAATAGTAACAACATATGCATAATCACAAATATAATAAAATTCTATAAATTTTGGTTCACAAAGTTTATGACTAAATTTTAACACCAGACAATACTTTGTTTCTTAAAAGAAAAGAAAATACATTGGGATATCCCATAAAGTCAATACATGTTAGCAGTTCCTGCTAAATTTATTTTTCTTTTGCTTATCTCAAATACTGATAGGAACAAACCAAATTAAGTAGACAGTAGTGCCAGGGATGTAGTATGGTACAAAACATATTAGAAATTAGAAAAGAAAACATAAAGAACACCTTAACATTTTAATCCACATAAATGGATCTATGCTTAGCTTGTGATCTTCTAGGTGGAAGTGTTTGGGAGATTCATGAGAAAATTTCACAGGGGCCCTGAAACTTCGAATATTTCTAGTAGTGGCAAAACCATGCTTGTTGATCAGGGCTCCTTGTCTCTTGCATAACCACCATGACTCTTATTTTCTAAGTAGGAAATTTTTCTTTATTGCTTATTCCTTCTTCTAATCCCTTTGTTTTCTATCATTACTCTCTTCCTTTTAGCTCAGACCAACCTTTTCTCAAATTTGTGACTTTCACTTATGCCTGCCTGTTGTGTTTCTCCACTAATGATCCATCAACACCAAATATTCCACACAGAAAAAAAGATTTAAATACAACATTCACCGTCATCTCCTATAATCTTTCCTCTCCTACTGGCTTCTGAAAACTTTGAATGATGAAAACCTTTGGCTCAAAATCCTTAAGTCATCTTTGATTATTCCTTCTCCCTGTTTCATCACATCCACTCAACAGTATGTTTTATATATTGTTTCCTCAGTGTGCCTCGAAATATTTCCTTCTTTCCTTTCCCACTACCAAAAGCCTCATTAAGTTTCTTCCCTTTATTTTCCACCTAGAGTATTATTATAGAGTTTTAATCTTTTAGTCTTTATTCTAGCCTCACTCTTAAAATATTATTAAACATTTTTATCATAATAAAAATAATGCCTACAAGCCTAGGCTAGAAAATTTTAATGACACAAACATAAGAAGACACATTTGACTTGGTAATCCAGATATGGATATCATGTGAAGAAAATTGATAAGAACAAAACTCTCAGACTTCCCTTTCCATAAGTATGTCAGACAAGAGACCTTAGCAACTTTCTTACTGAAAATAAATAAAATTCTAATTAAAATATCAAGAAAAATATCTTGAGTTTCGTCAGTGAGCTGAACAAAAAGTAAGGAAGATGCGGAGAACGAAACTCACGTGAAAGATCAAAAAAAGGTTATCAGTAGAAAATGAGTAAAATTGGAATAAAGTCTGTAGGTCAGTTAATAGTATTATATCAATGTTAATTTTTTAGTTTTGACATACATACCATGATTATGAAAGGTGGGCCAAAGGGAAATGAACTTTCTGTACTGTCTTTTTAAATTTTTTGTAAATCTAAATTATTCCAAACAAAAAGTTAAAAAAAATGAAGTGAAAGAAAGAACTCCAGCAATAAGTAGAGCACTGATGCTCACTCTCACCTTGAAGGTACTTTCTAAATCCAATTAATTTGAACTTCAAATTTCATAGCCATGAAAGGCACAGGAGTCAGGAGACTCACCTGCATAAAGCTGGGCCTTAAAGAACTACATATGCAGTATATATGTGAAATTCACACTACACATATGTAAAATACAAATAACATCTCCTCTCAAGGGAAAAAAGAAAATTACCTGCTTTGAATTTTGTGTTAGGTAGAGGGGAAAACACTAATCTCCCGTAAAAATTTGTAGATACAAACTGACCCTAATACAGGTTTGTATTCTGAATTCATGATACCTGAGTGGTCCAAAAATCCTCACACTGAGAATTTATTTTAAAGTGGTGCTAGGTTAGTCTTACCTCCAGATGCCTGGTAGGTAAAACACCAACAGTGTATTTTTTGGAGAAACCTATCTTCAACCTAGGACTCAAAGAATTCCCATAGATAAAGTTTTAAGACATATGAGTTTATAATAAAAAAAAATCACAAAAACATTGTTAAAAAGCCAGTAAGAGGAAGAATGAACAGATAAAGTGACAGCATAATCAAACTCACAAATTCCAAAGATATTAAATTTTCAGACACAGAATATAAAATAAGGATATTTAACATGTTAGAAGAAATAGAAGATTAATTTAAATGGTTAATAAAATTTGAAAAAGAATCAAATTAAACTTGTAGAAATGAAAAATACAATAATTGAAATTAAAAACTCAATGGATAGTCCTATAGCAGATTATTCACACCTGAAAAATAAAGTAATAAGCTGAAAGGAGATTCAAAGAAATTATTCAGAGTATGGTACTGGGAGTAAAAAATAAGGAAAATAAAAAAGAGAAGTTGAGATGCTGACTGCTCCCAAGGGAAGTATGAAAAAATTAAATATATATCTATTCATTATTTCAGAAGCAAAGGAGAGAGAAAGGGGGAGGAAGCATATCTGAGTGGAATAGTCCAGAATGACGGAAAACAATCCATAAATCCAGAAAGCCCTATGGAATCCAAGCACGATAAATACGAATAAATCTCACATCGGGCACCTCATAGTGAAAATGAAGAACACCAAAGTTAAAGGGAATATGTTAAAAGAAGGTGGAAAGAAAAAACAGATTATCTTGAAAGGAACCCAAATATACTGAGAACTTGTTCTCACCAGAAACCATGGAAGACAAAACATAGCAAAACAATATGTTCCGAGTACTATGAGAAAATAACCATCAATCTAAAGTTGGGTACTCATCAAAACTATCTTTCAGAATAAGGCTGAAATAAAGACATATTCAGATAAATAAAACCCCCCAAATATTAAAATAAATAAATAAATACCACCAACTCAAGGGCCTTAAGTAAAGGAGCTTCTAAAAGATGCTTTGCAAGAAGAAATATAATCTCAGAAGGAAGGTCAGACATGAAAGAGGATGGCAAAAAAAAAAAAAAAAAAAGAAAAGAAAAAAGAAGAAAGAAATTGGCAAACAAAGACTAGGAGGACTCCTTGGTTGTGTGACCAGGACAACTGAATATGGCCCCAGGCTCAGATGAGGACTGTGTGCTTCAGGATTAATGTTCTGTGATCACCATCATGAAATTCTTAACAATTTTATCTTTGAATTTGTGTTTTGTCAGTGAAACCTGATGGAATAATAAAGCATGTGCTGTGGGCTTGGAGCCTGAGATCTGACACGATCTTACCTCTTTCCATCTCCCTTCCTTCCCTGGATGGTTCTCAAACATCTGCTCCCCTGCTGTGGCCCAGAAACTACTTCCATCCTTTGCATCATGTGGGCACGGGGAGGGTCAGTGCCTGTGAGAGTCTGTGTTCACCCTGTGATATCCCCATGCATGAGGAAGCACAACATTAAATAGCAAACAGAAAACCACCATGACAGGTTGAGAGGGAGACTGTGAAAGAAAGGGAAAAGCTTCCTTTCATAAAGGAACAAGGGCCCCACATTTTTACTTTGCACTGGGCTCTGAAAATTATGTAGCCAGAACTGCATGTAGGTAAGTATAAGCAAATATTGTCTGTATAAAATAATAAATTTGATCATGTGTAATTAATGGGGCTAACAAAAATGTAGAATGTATGTCAGGAGGGCAAATATCAGGACTCAGGTATTCTTTGGTCCTTGTGTTATTCAAGAGGAGTTTAAGATATTAATTCTAGACTTCATTAAGTATGCATAGTAAAATTTCAAGAGTAACCACTAAAAGAATAGAAAATAGAAAAGAATAGAAATAAAATATACTATTAGTGGAAATATGCACTAAGAAAATAAAACTCCAACAATTCTTCACCCAAAAAGTCCCAAAAGGAGAAAATAGTGCAGAAAAAGAGGGAGAAATAGAGAGCTTACAGTAATAATCACAATAACAGTAAACAAACTAAATTTATGAATTAAAAGAGAGAAATAAACTTGATACAAACAACAAATAAACAGACAAATTCTAGCTATATGCTCTTTATAAGAGACATTCCTAAAACATAAGGACATGGGAAGATTGAAAAGTTTGTGAAAGATATAACAATAATATATTAAAGAAAAGAAAGTGTGTAACTATATTAATATCAAGCAAAATAGACTTTAAGACCAAAGTCATTATTTGAGGCTGATGATAATTACTTTAATTTACTATAAATTTTCTAAACTTATATGCATCTATTAAAATAGCCTCAAAATATATAAAGTAAAACTTGATATGAGTTGGGAGAAATGGTCAAATCCACACCATAGTGGTAGAATTCAATACAGCTCCCTCAGTTTAGATAAGTCAGTCCAGGACCACTACATATGAGTGTGGCCATGGAAGTATACACTGCACAACTCCAGACTGTTCTGTGGATAGTCCTCTATAGTTTTGTAATGAAGCAACCCAGGGTCAAGCAGAGAAATAATTCAGTAAAGACTGATAAAGATATAGAAGATTTATTCATATAATAAGATAGATTTAATGCAGATAATACTATTGATTGATTTAAATCAATATATATATACGTATTTTTGTGCATAGAACCTTGTACATAGTTAGAGGCAAAATGCATAATTGTTTTCTGCTCATATAAAATGGACCACACACTGGGCTAGAAAGTTTCAACAAATTTCAAACTAAGAGACTTCAAAGCTAAGGGTAAGGTCCTTTATCCTAAACTGGTTGATACACAGATGTTCATTGTATTGTACTTATTTATACTTTATACCTATATAAACCTTTTATGTATCTACTCAATATTTATAAAAACTGATACAGCCTGAGCACAGAGTAGAATGTGTATGTGAAGAAAAGAGAATTCAAGGTAAAGACCAAGGTGAACAAATGGGCAGATGAATAGTAGGTCTCTGCTGAGTGGTGGGGTTTAATACCCTCTATGAACAGTCTCTAGACTAGAGAAAAGGAAGGGAAGCGGAAAGAACAAAGAATGAGGACAGCAAAAGTGGGGTTACATAAAAAATTTCGTTGTGGCTTTCCTCCAAATATCTGGCCGGTTCTGTCTCCTTTGCAGACTCATCTTCCTCCAGTACAATCTAGATGCTGACTGCTCCCAAATTTTATCTCTAGTTCAGACCTGTTCTCAGAGTATCTGATTCATATATCCAACTTTCCACCTGACTGTTTTACTTTATTTTAGAAACACCTCAAACTTAGCACGTCTGTAATCTCAGTGGCTTACAATACCAGTTTATTTTTTGCTCAGGTTGTGTCATCTGCTGCTCTGCACCACATGTTTTGTTCCAGTATGTAGACCAAGGAACAACTCTTACCTGGGAATGCTGTTTTTGTGGCAGACAGAAAAGAAAAACTGCCAAAACATAGAATCTCTTAAAGCTTCTGTTTAGAATTGGTGTACATCACTCTTTCACATTTCAGTGGGAAAAACAAATCAAATGGCAAGTTGGTAACAATCAGGAGTGGATAGTGTAGTCCTCTCACTGGGATGTGCACTGTAAGTCACGTGGCATCAGTGGAGTCCATCACAACTCTGAAATGCCACTGGAAGCCTACCCTGGAGGTGGGAAACATTCCTTGCTTAGACTGATTCTTTCTCCTGGGAGTAATTTCTCAGTCCAGTTTTCACCATAGTTCCTGGCTTTCCTCTCTGAGATATGTTTCTTATTCATTATTCAGCTTGGCCACATCAGAAGAGGGCATTAGAGATTTTGCCCTGTTGGGAAACAAGTAGCTTTCTCAACTTCTTTCAGGTCCAAAGAAGATGTTGGTGCCCCTTTTTAGTGTCTTACTCCTGCCCCTCTCCTGCCCCACCTCATACAATCAATAGCTTGCTTTCTGTCACTATAGGTTATTTTGCTTTTTCAGAATATATTTAATAAATATGAAATCATACAATATATTATTACTATTTTTCTTTGGTCTGGCATATTTTACTCAGCATAATTATTTTTGGATTCATCCATGTTGTATCATGTATCAGCAGTTCATTCATTTTTATTGCTGAGTAGTAGTTCATTGTATGGATACACCACAATTTGTTTATCCACTTACCTATTGAACATTTAGATTGTTGCACAGATTTTGGAAGTTACAAATAAAGCTGCTATCAATATCTGTTTACAAGTTTTTGTATGGACCTATGCTTTTGTTTCTCTTGGATAAATACATAAGTGAAATGGCTGGGTAACAAGGTAGGTATATCCTTAACTTTTAAAGAAACTTCCAAACTGTTTTCCAAAGAAGTTGTACCATTTTACATTCCCACCAGTAGGGTATGAGAGTTCCAGTTCCTCCATATTCTAGCCAACATTTGGTACTTCTAAGCTTTTTAATTTTAGACATTCTAAAGGAGTATAGGGTTTTCTTTTCTTTTTTGAGAACTTTTTATTATTATTATTCATACATGTGGTGTACAATGTTGATTTTCAATAATTGTGTACAACGTGTGGTGGTTAGATCACTGTAGTTAGCTTATTCTTCATTACAATACGCAATCAATCATTCTTTGTGTCCGTTGACCAGTTCCTCATCTGACCCGCTCCCTCTCCCTC
>NW_007744138.1:17098-17301 GCF_000696425.1 Galeopterus variegatus
GCAATCAATCATTCTTTGTGTCCGTTGACCAGTTCCTCATCTGACCCGCTCCCTCTCCCTCTCCCCTCTCCTTTTCCACCTCTAGTTCTCTAAAAGTTTAATGTGTTACTGTGATTGTTGTTTCTTTCTTTCTTTCCCTCTGTTTCTCTTTATCGTTCACTTGTTTATTTATGGATTCAGCTCCCACTAATGAGTGAGAACAT
>NW_007744139.1:0-520 GCF_000696425.1 Galeopterus variegatus
CAGAAAATGCAAAAGACCCCACAGCAACGGTCAGCCAAAGGTAGCCACAGGACTACAGATAGACCACAAAGTATGTTGATGACAGGAATATATAGCCTCTCCCTCCTAAAACCCCACTAAAATGATTGGAATACCCTCCCGGAAGAGAAGGGAGAGAGTTAGGAAATAGCCACTAGGAGCAATGGGAGTTGACTACGTAATTACCAACAGGTTTCAGCGATGTGGTGTTCCACTTCTGTAAGTGTACCTGCTTCTAATTCCGGGCCATATGAATAGTACAATATGCTAGGGGACTCTGTAGGAGGGAGAGTTTGCCTTCAGCTGAACATACATCACTCTGCACCATATGTATTAGTCTGTTTTTGTGTTGCTATAACAGAATACCTGAGATTGAGTGATTCATTTAAAAAAGAGTTTTATTTGGTTCACAATTCTGGGTCAACTGCATCTGGCACAGGTCTCAGGCTGCTTCTACTCATGGCAGAAAATGGCAGGGCAGCCAGCAGGTGCAAGGAGATCA
>NW_007744139.1:5943-6159 GCF_000696425.1 Galeopterus variegatus
CCGCTTATGTACTATTGTTCTTAGGAGAGCCACAAACCATTATAATAGCTAAGATTTTTTTTTCATCCTAGAAGAGCTTATTTTCATCCCCTTTCACTTACAGGTCTAGTACCAATCTCTAATTAATTTCTGCATATAGTGTGAAGTACAGGTCGAAGGTCAGTTTTCTATATGGGTATCTAGTTGATTCAGTACCATGTTGGTTTGCATTGCTTC
>NW_007744139.1:7086-7413 GCF_000696425.1 Galeopterus variegatus
GTCAGTATACAGAAACACAATGTTTTTATATTAACTTTGAATCCTACAACCTTGCTGAATTAACTTCTTAATGCTAATGGTTTTATGTAGATTCTCTAGGATTGTTTGATTTATGATCCATTTGAGTTAATTTTTATATATGCTGTGAGATATAGATTAACATTTTCTTTTCATATGGATGTCCAATGGTTCCAACACCATTTGTTGAAAAGATTATTCTTTTTCCACTGCATCTTTGTCACATCAATTGACCATATATGTGTAGGTCCATTTCTGGGCTCTTCTTTTCTATTGCATTGATCTATTTGTTTATCTTTACAGTATTAC
>NW_007744139.1:9219-9909 GCF_000696425.1 Galeopterus variegatus
TTATATGGTTCATTTCTGTTTTTGTTTTGGTTTGGTTTTGTATGCCATAGTGAATTACATTGATTTTTAAAGTTTTCATCCACCTTGCATTCCTGCGATAAGCTCCACTTGGTCATGATGTATTATATATTGGTATACAATTGCTTTATATATACACACACACATATTGTATATATAGCTGGATTAGATTTTATATAGTTTGTTAAAAAATTTTCAACAATGTAGTTTTCTTTTCTTGTAATATTTATGTTTTGTGTTAGCATCAGAGTAAGTCTAGCTTCATAGAATGAATTGGAAAGCATTCCCTTCTTTTCTATTTTTCTTGAAGGTTTTGTGTAGAATTGTTATTATTACTTCCCTAAATGTTTGGTATAATTCACCAGTGAAACCATCTGGGCCTAGAGTGTGTGTGTGTGCATGTATGCATGTAAAGATTTTTAACTACAAATTTCACTTCTTTAATAGATGTAAGCTGTTTAGGTTATCTATTTCCTCTTGAAGAAAATTTGATAGTTTGTGTTTTCCATGAAGTTGGTCCTTTCCATCTAAGTTGTCAAATTTGTTAGCATAAAGTTGTTTATAATATTTCTTCATTACCTTTAAACTTCTGTAGAATCTTTAGTGATGTCATCTCTCATTCCCGGTGCTGATAATTTGTGCCTTCTCTCTTTTATTCTTCTTTTATTCTTG
>NW_007744139.1:11848-12796 GCF_000696425.1 Galeopterus variegatus
ATGTCTAACTTGATCCTCTACTACTCTCTCTGTTTCACTGCCCTCTGTGTATTTGTGTGTTATGTTAAAACTCCCAACAGAAGTTCACAATCAGTCTTCAGTAAGGAGCCTGGCTACCTTAGAGGCCATGCAACTCTTTTATCTAGTGTACATCTGATGCCTTTGTTAGATTAGTACTTCCAGGCTCCTGTTTAATCTGTTNCACTGCTGAGCTATCTCCAAAGCACAAATGGTTCTCAGGCACAATACATTACACAAACACAATACATTGCATAAACAGAAAATGTTACTGTATTCTCCCCACGGTCAATTCCTGGACTGCAGAAAAGACTCTACAAATCTTACATCTCATACAAATATGGGACAACAAAAGGGAAGGGAAATCATCATTTGAGAAATTAGATGATGCTCTACTGACTGCAACGGTTGCATACCATAGAAAAAGGTCATACTCAGAAAGAAGAGACCAAGCAGAGCCTCTCCCTGGTAAAACACAGACCTCTCCATCTCAGCCATTTTCTCCAAGGTCCACAAAAGACGTAACCTTGGAGTGTGACTTTGTTTCAGTTCTTTGGGCTGCTGCTTCTGCCAAGAAACTCATTTCTACTTCTTCACCCTGCTTTTGTTCCACTGATAATTTCCACATAAAGAATTGAGAGCCCATCACTGAGCACAAGGTGGGAGTGGAAGCTCAAGTGTTCTTTACTGTTAAACTCACTCGTGTTCTTCTGAAATGTGTGCACATGCGTAAACGGACAGACACAGAAGATGGACGTTCTACCCCAACAGTTCTCCACATAAAGCCAATAGACCTGTGGCTTTCCAGAAAAGCTTGTCTTTTCATGTTTATCATCCCCTTTTCTCATTTTAAAGACTTTCTTTTTCAGTGACTAATCCAGAACCAGAAATGTGCCATACATTGGACGTTACAAACTCAGAGGCAAAAGG
>NW_007744139.1:14667-15021 GCF_000696425.1 Galeopterus variegatus
GGAAAAGAAAACACAGATCGTTGTTCTTAGCAACTGAACAACCTGTGCTCTAAAAAGGGAAAATAGAATTTACAAACTTTACCATCATCATTTCATCAAAGCTTCCAAGCTATGGTAATCCATCATCTCATACCTAAATTTCTACTGACCTTCCACATTCTGAAGTACCTTATAGTTTAAGGATCCTGGTCCTGCAAATCTTTCATCATGCTGCTTACGTCAGTTTTCTCCGTCAGCTAGCCTGTGTGTCGTACTAAGCCAGCATCTAGGATCAAGAAGACCGAAACAAGAGGCCAGAACTTATGCTCAGAGTTTCTACTCTGCTTAACCTTGACCTTTATTTGACTTTGATAG
>NW_007744139.1:17041-17292 GCF_000696425.1 Galeopterus variegatus
GAGGCAGGAATCGTATGGCATTTTGCTAAGTCTGAACTCTTATTAGTTCAAATAAATAATCCTGAAAAAAATGGCTCAGTATTCCGACTCTTGAATACCTGGGTACCATGAATGCTTTTAAGTTGACTTTTGATGGATTACAAATAAGCAGAGTTTTACAAATGGGTAATTACATAGCAGAAGTGTTCAAAAGAATCACTGGATGGAAATCCAGTGCATCCTCATTAAGTCATTGGAGGTAATATTCATTG